>NC_031502.1:33970643-33979531 GCF_000237925.1 Schistosoma mansoni | reverse complement strand
AATTTTTTCCTACGGCTTCCTCTCTTGTCTTTGAATAAGCAAAATTTTATTCAATACTTATTGAGGAGATTCATAAAACCCATCGAAGGAAGCCAACAAAGTCTCTGAAAACGCTGAGAATCATTTTATCCAATTGGCATTCGCTAGAAGGTTTACCACAAACGTCTAGAAATTGAAAAGTCGCGTGCCCAGTTTCTGATTGTATGATTACCTATATTGCTACTATGCTTGGTAGCGTTCCAGAAGTTCACGAAAACCCAAGGTCATCTAAAATACTATAAAAAATTTAGATTTTCTGTACAAAAACGAACCTTTGGAGTAAAGCGTTTCTTCCGTATTTCGTTCTTTTTCCCTCGTGTTCAAGTCTAGGGGTTATTAGAAAAGCTTAGGAACTGAATCTGGAGCTCAATCAGAAGACTTATCAGAGCTCACGTTTTGTCTCTTTAGTTTCCGTTCAAGCAGGAAAAGACGAATAAAAAAACCTCTTCATTTGTTTTTGGACATCTTTATTACTCATCCCCCGATATTAAGGGATGATCTGAATTTCCTGGATGTACTAAGCTGTCGGTAGAGTGTTCACTAGCAAGAACTCCATTGGGTTCAGTCTTCTCATTCTAACTAATTGCATACGCCTCCACTACTAGCCACTATCCATCTTTGTTCAGTATATCAGTTCAGTATATATTAATCATTGATAGATGTATCATTTGATTTAGAATAAACAAGTGATCATATGTTTGTGTATATCATGGATTCAAATACCAAGATAAATATCCAATAGTTATAACAAGAAATAAATATGATTTGTATTTCAGTTATATGTAAATAAACCATAGTAACTAAGTGATTATTGTTTTAAATACATGATATTGGGTGTATTTCATTCTGAGATACCTAGAATTCAATGATATATAATTTCGATAGATGGTTTCCAGGTGAAACTTTTAAAGATGTTGAATAAAACTTATAACTACCAAGAAAATACTAAAGTTCCTAGCTGCTATTGTTCATGTATTTGTCTTTATTGGTTATGTTACTGCGCAAGAAGTTTGTATTCACTTTAAAATCGAATTCAAAAATGCATTAACTTATATACTAGTTAAGACCATTTCTATCATTTATTTAGTGATTTGATGGGTATATTCAGTTCTAATATATCACTATTTAGAACTAATATTCGTCGCTACGAAACGTGAGAATTTTAGGTATTATCTTTAGTGAAGTTTTGGGTACACAATTCTGAGGAATCCCATAGTATATGAACACAGTTGTCCATTACTCTTCAGTTCCTAATGGTATAATTATGATGAATATAGCTCAAAAATCAAGTCAATATTAGTCAAAAAAGAAAGGTTTTTAAAACCAAAGAAAACCAACCGATAATTCGAATACCATTTTTCTAAAACAGAAGTTTAAACCTATGATACAATTTCTAAGTTAACTGTTATGATTTTAGAGAACATAATATAAATTAATTTGTGTAAAATAATTAATTACTGGAAAATAGTTTAAGTTATAAAATGGAAACCTAACTAAATCACAGAAAATCATATATTGTAGGGGCAGTGAAATGTCACAGCCCTATCCAAATCATCCGGCAGTTGGATCACTGAATATTGAACAGATCATCGATCCCTGTCAAATTCAAAGACAATAAACGCGCATCAGTTAATCATACGTCATGGATTGGCCCATGCAGTGGGGATCTCACTAACATCTCTGTACTCATTCTTACCAATATATTTATGTAATCACGCCCTTTGTGTTGTATAGTCTTCAAAACAGCCTTAGTACTTTGATGCGTTGAAGGTGTAATCTACGCTATATACTGACCACAAGGTATGACTTCGAAGTTAGCTGGTTCGTCACACCATTCACGTCTAACTTGAGCAGGCCCCCAATTATTCGACAGAAATCATCTACGTTGGTGATCTGTAATATCATTAGTTATTTGTTTTATTCTAGTTCAAATTTGATTAAAAGTAAATATTCGGTTTTATTCCACATCAAATAGTAAATTTTCCTATCTTTCAATCAGAATATCATCATTGACATATTTAGTTAGAAAGCTTCCTACCACACTAAATAATGGTTGCAACACTACAACTTTAATGTACTTCAATCAACCACAGCTCATCACAATTATAAATTTGATTTCTTGTCTAGTATTTTACAAGAAAATTATTATTAGTTTAGATGATAATCAAAGAAAGTTTAGGTTAACTTGAATTTAATTTTCTGTGACAAAATTTCTCATAATATTAAAAGTATTCTAATTATGAAGGTTAACTTTCATACTTCACTGAATCTAATACCTAAGTTTCAGTTTTGTTGAATTCTCTTTAAATCAAGTAATTTTCTGTCATTATTTCAATTTAAGATACTATCACATAAAGATTTTCATTTGAATGAGGTGTTGTGGAGATTGTAGTCATTTTTATAGTTGAATTCATGAGTCAGTGTAAGCTAGACTACCACTGAGAACCTGGAGGCACTGGACGGCCGTTTCGTCCTAGTACTGAACTCCACAACAGTGAGCATCCACGATCCTGCTCGCGGGATTTGAAACCAGGACCTTCAGTCCCACGCGCGAACTCTTGGTCTGCATCCCAGTCTCGCATAAGGGGTCATGGACGCTCACTGCCGAGGAGTCCCATGCTGGGTTATGTGCAGCTCTTGAGGATTGCCTTTATATGAACATTTTGTTACGAGTCATGTAGAATTGATTGATTATGCCTTACAGACAAATCCAAAATGGGACGAAACATTTGCCCTAGATTTCATTACTAACTTCATTCTATCTATATTTGATAATTTGTTAGGTAATGTACTAAAAACATCAGTTCATAGTTTGTTCAACCAGTACTTTTATCAAACATAAATTGTCCTTTTAAATGAACTTGTTTTAGGCGGTGATGCTATAAACTATAGAGACTCTTCATATAATAATAATAATAATAATAATAATAATAATAGAATGTAGTTTCAAAATGATTAAATCTTTTAAGAATTATTTTCATCAAATTATTACATAATAATTTTAAATTCATTAAAAATATTTAGTTAAAAATAGAATAGTCAAATAACATTGTTTTCACATAGATTGTACTTTAATAATTTGTACTTTCTAATATATGAAATACTTTCACATATAATTTCAAATATTTTATAAGAAATATCATTCTAAAAGAATAATAATAATAATCAGAAGGAGTTTCATGGAGATTTCAGTGATTTTATATCGTTGAAATCATGAGTCAATTGAAGCTAGACCACCATGAAAAACCTAGAAGTACTGGACGACCATTTCGTCCTATTGTAGGGCTCCTCAGTAGTACGCATCCACGATCTCGCCTCGCGAGATTCGGATCCAGGATCTATCAGTCCAGTGCTTCCAGGGTTTTCCATGAAGCTCTAACTTTAAATGACTCATGAATTCAACTATAAAATAATAATTTTTGACTTGAAGTAGTCCAGTTCAACTAAATACATCTTACATAAACTCTTTATATCATATAATTTGTTGATTTATAAACAATCATGGGATCTCCAATATCTGAAATGGTAATGACAAATATTTCAGCAAGTAAATAATTAAACATTTTGTCATATTCTATTTTTCTATAATTCAGTGGATAGATTATTGTTATATTTATTGGTCTAAAATTGTGTGTTAGTTTTATTTCTAAATTTGAGATATGATTAGGTGTAAGTGTAAACTGTTTTTTTTTTAAGTAATAAGATATCGAAACCGTTATATTTGAGGGAGGAAGATGAAATCTCACCTACTCTATGACTTCATAAAGCCCTAAGACAGTTTATGGATTTACTGACTTATAACTTAGTGAAAGGAGTGTATTTCATGTAGTTTTTGATCCACTATTATCTTAACATTGATTGTTTGTTACGAGCATATCATTAAAGACATTAAGTATGGTTTAACGGCTGTTAATAATTAAACCTCTCTACGTGGTTTAGATGATCTCTATACTTTGGGATAATCTAAATCGCTTATTGATTAGATGTATTAAATTTTCCACTTTGGAGTTCCCATTTATCTTTGATGGCTGTTCATGAACAGTTTCTGACCTATATGTTTCTTTAATTTTGTTAAGAAATTTCGTTATTCACGGAAGGAATTGTTTGAAATGAAGTGGCAGTTCTGCTAGGATCTTAATTTTTACGCTATATAACTAGTGTGAATAGCCCGTTATGCCTAGTTTTTCCGTAAATTTCTATATGTGCTGTAGAATCTATCCAAAAATAATTGATTTGATGAAATATGACTAATGCATCTGTGAGATTGTTGCCCGGAAAGTCACTGTAATCTGAGCATTGTAAAAGATTTTCGGTATGTCATATTCACGGTATTAACCATTTTTTTGTTACGGGAGAATTAGAACATTTAACGGTGGTTAGAAGAGTGCAGAGTATCACTTTGTAGCCACCAATAATAGGTTCCTTATTAGCCATTAAGCACAAAGTTGCAATATCTCAACAGTTACCTAGGTCAAAGAATTTATTGTTTTTAGCTGCAATATGAACCTACTATATCCAACATTGCTTACCCAATGTTCTTAAGAATTTACTGTCATATTACCGATCTTTTCCATAATCTATTAGATTTCAGCAAAACTGGAATCACCTGTAATAAATTTAAAACCAAGTTTAGGACATGGAAAAGCATAAACTCAATTTATATTACCACTATCAACCTTAATAGAAGCGTCTGAGGCTCGCTATACACATCCCGAAAGTAAACTGTAGCTAGTAATGTTGACCAATACTCAAAACAATCCTGATGAAAGAAACTAGCTTTTAAATTATTAATATGGATAAAATCCCGAGCGTATATTCGACATTAATAGTCAGACTAATCCCCTCTATTACAGAGTTATAACAGATAGTTTTGAATGTTTGAAATCAAACACTGAAAAATGATACCATAATCCTGTGACAAATATAAATGATCGTTCCACTTATACGGTTATGATTCTTAAGGTCATGGTTTTATTTAGAAGCAAATGTAATCAGTTGAAAACGCACACTATTTTGTCGGTGTTATACTTCTCAACAATAACTATAAGGTGGTCCGAGCTAGATGTCTGATCATCTTAACTACAACCTGGACAATCTGTAATGAAAGAACAACTAAACACTTACATATTTCAAAGTATAGCTGTGTAAGTCATATATCTTTCTATGTTCAAACTGTTTCAGTGTATATTATAGCTAAAGACTCATTTGAGTTATTGAAGAAAATGCTAGATAACCTAAAAGCTCTTAATAAACATACTAATTAAACCGACAACGAACACTATACCAATCTGTAGACCTCATGTAACATGAGTGTAGATTGCAAATTTTCGAAACCTAAAACAAACTGATATCTTAATTATTATATTTTAACGTCTTTTAATGTTTATTTAAGTTTATTGAAGGTGTTTCTGGGTGAAAACTTCGTACGAAATTTCATTATGTTTAGTAAAAATGAATTTGACGAAAATCTAAAACCAAAAAAAGATAACAACAAAACAAACAAAAACACATGAGAACATGTTTTACACACACACGAAAAAGACATTAATAAGTAATTGTTAATTAGCTTAGGACAATCGATTTAGATAGAAAGTAAAATGAATATTTTGTTTTTCTTTTTTTTTCTTTTCTCTCTCTATCTCTCTCATTCAACTCATGTTCAAAAGTATTCATGAAACTAGATTCATAAGTGAATTGTTCGACTACATATGGAGGTTTAAAGATATTTCGATGTATTAATAGAATCATTAATAAATGTAGAATCCTTTCATCTTGTAAAAGATACCATTTTTGTATGCTTGTTTGTGTATATATGATATAAAGTATATAATTGTTTTGGTTAGAGAGTGACACGAAAAATGAGACCTCTCATTAAAAAACATAAAAAGATATGCTCATATTAGTTCCACGTATTAAATTTCATATTTCACGCCATCGATATTCTATGCTTCACTATAAACATAAATATATATATATATATATTGCTCTCGTTCAATCAAACACACATTAACATTCAATTTTTTTCTACTTTTCAACTTAATTTGACGTTTCTACTGAAAAATACGTGAAATACTAAATTCTTTGATTTTTAAAGATAACTTATTTGACCTTATAGGGTTATCAGTATAACTATATATATATATATGATATTTTAAAGTTCTTGTTCTCACTTGTTTTAGACTGCATACTTTTATCATAGTAGATATATTATTATTATCTTTATTATAAAAGTAGTAATAGTAGTAGTATCCATACTTCAGTAATCAACTTTCTCCGTTGAAAAATAAAATAGACAAATTCAAGTACAACTGCGAAATATATATATATATATATATATATATATATATCCTTTATGCGTATCAGGTACTTTTACTGATTTGTTTAAAAACACAGGTACATGTTAATAAAATATACTCTGTTTCTTATTGTAAGTTGTCGTGAAGAATGTTAAATTTGAAGTTTCACATCACATACTAAATTTGATTAGGTAATCGTAGAAAATTATTAAGAATTAAACAGTTGTTTATTCCTAGTGTAGGAATCTTTGGAAGTTTGTATCCACGACCGTATCAAAGATTAAGAATGTACACTTTCAATAAAATTCAACCATTAAGGTGTTCTATTTACACTAAAACTAAATTTATTTTTATTTTTGTAATGATCAATCGCTATCAACTACTTACCCAATAAATATTTACAAATTATCTGATTACGGCGTATGACTTTCATTTATGAAAGCTCCAACTGAGCCTGTAGCTCTTCTAGGGTTACTGCCGGTCCCAAGCCCGGGTAAAAGAAGAGGATCAGGCATGGAGTCAGCAACTCGATCCCGTAGAAAATAGCCTTTCTAAAAAAACGCCAACCAGAATAAACAGTTTAACTAATTATGAAAGCTTCAATGATTAAAATGAAGTATTTTTGATATTTTGTCTAACAGTCTGTAAATATGGCTCTCTTTTAGAAAATTATTCTAAAAATTAAAATGTTTCATTAGGTGCCCAATATTTATGAAAACCTTCAGTCGAAGTTGTTCATTGTAGTAGAAAGCAAATTCAATTTAATATTTAATCAAAATGTGCTAAAACCCCATGTTGCTGAAAATGATGATGATGACAATTCGAAGCAAACATTAGCTTCCACTATTAACTATCCTCAAATATTACCACTGAGAACATTACAAAAGCCACTTTTGAACTTAAAGTTTTAGACTTTTTGTATATTTCTATCTTACTAAAAGAATTATGTTCATATTTGTTTCTTTAACGACGAATTCCTTTAAACACAAAAAAGTGAATATTAGAAAATTCATATGATGATAATAAATTTCCTAAAATTTCTCATATGATCAGTAACCTACTTGATAGAAGTGTATTATACTTTATCATTTTCAAATTGATTCAACATGATATATACTTTTAATTTAGAATTAGTGTGGTATGGTTTACTTATATCCACACAAGTAGTATATGGTGATGGTCAGACATAGAATGTATTTTGGCAGAAGATCCATAAGAAAGAAACAGGAATGAAGCGCAATCAGTACGGAAATGTATGAACAATCAAATCAGAGAAGACGGACTGATATTTACAGTAGGAATAGTTAAGATTACGACAATTGATTGTTATTTTGCAAATTAACTGGTTATTGTATGTTTATCAGAATTTAGTGAGATGGTCTATAATTTGTGCTTAACTACATTCGATTGTCCCCAGTCGTGTTCTTGATCACTACATTAGCATATAATTTTAGGATTGATAATACTCGATCAATTGAATAACATACATCTTAATACCAAAAAAAAGAAAAACTGAGGCGATTATTTAGATTAAAAAAAAACAATTTGAGTCTATATGAAAACAACATTTGATTGATCATTTTTTTAATAATATAATTATAATGATATGAATAATTACAGTTATTCTTTCGGAGAAAAACTTAAATCAAAATTTAACCGCAATTTTTCTTTGAAAAATATTTTTTTAATTTTATTTAACAAAACACGTATTTAAATTATAAAAAGGTAAAAAAAATTAACTTTAACAGTTGAGATCAATTGAAGCCAGACCACCATGGAAAACTTGGAAGCACTGGACGGTCGTTTCGTCCTATCGTGGGACTCCACAGCAGTGCGCACTCACGATTCCGCCTCACGAGATTCGAACCCAGGACCTATCAGTCTCACGCACGAGTGCTCAACTGAGCCGGCCGGCATCTAACGACGTTAATGTCTAACTTCAAAGGAATCACGAAATTGAGCGACACATCCGCCAATGTCTTCAGTGAGTTACTATCTCACAACAGACCTGGTTGAACTCCACTAGTCACTGCTTCTCACCAGAATGCCAGGAAATACCTCATGGGGCTAGTCACTAGTGAGCATATATTGATTAAAATCAGAAGAGGGTTTGTGGATATTATAGTAATTTTAACAGTTGAGTGTTTAGTGTTTAGTGAAAGCGTCATATATATTTATATATTATTTTTTCTAATTCATAGATGTTGATATACATACTTTCTGAATGTTTACTTCGATGTCATATATGAATTTGTTTAATGAGTAAATAAAAATAATTGAAAAAAGATGAATGAAATCCATTCGAAAGTACATTTCTACATTTAACTGAATGTATTTACATAGTTGAAGTCATGAGTCAATTGAATCTAGGTGAATGCGCACTGCTGAGGAGTCCCATAATAGGACGAAACGGCCGTCCAGGGCTTTCAGGTTTTCTACGGTGGTCTAGCTTCAATTGACTCATGATTTCAACTATACAAAATTATAGATCAGAGGGGGTTTTGTGGAGAATTTAGTATTTTCACTGTTGAAATCATGAGTCAATTGAAGCTA
>NC_031502.1:33953128-33970443 GCF_000237925.1 Schistosoma mansoni | reverse complement strand
GGAGGGGATCGAACCCTCGACATTCGCGTTATTAGCACGACGCTCTAACCAACTGAGCTACGGAGCCGGCCATTCTCTTCACACACAAACAACCCCAATCACCTCCTCCAACAATCATCAAATAACCTGTCTCACACAACACGTTCAACTACAATCACCATCTTATAACACCTACACAAACACACACACACACAAACAACAACAACAACAACAACAAAAACACCACCACCACCACCAAAAACAACAACATCATCAAATATTACTACCACTAACACGACTACAAATATTACTAATAAGACTACTACTAAGACTAACACTACTACCACAAACACTACTACTTCTACTACTACTACTACTACTACTACTACTACGACGACGACGACAACAACGACAACGACGACCACTACTACCACTACCACTACAACCATTACCACTTATATTATTACTACTCACACTACCACGACTAGTACTACTACGAATAATACCACTACGAATAATACTACCATTTCCACCGAATCTATACCACAACTGACCAGATGGTCAGGGAGAATGAGCAAGTGAAAACCGAGATCAGAGTAAGAGAATACAACACATATTAATCAAATAACACTCATGCTGTCACTCATGATTTCAACTATACAAAATTATAGATCAGAGGGGGTTTTGTGGAGAATTTAGTATTTTCACTGTTGAAATCATGAGTCAATTGAAGCTAGACCACCATCGAAAACCTGGAAGCACTGGATGGCCGTTTCGTCCTATTATGGGACTCCTCAGTAGTGCGCATCCACGGTCCCGCACTCGCGAGATTCGGACCCAGGACCTACCAGTCTCGAGTCGAAGCCCTTAGCCGATAGACCATTGAGCCGGCATCCAACGGTGTTAATGTCTAACTTCAACCAATCCACGATTTTGAGCGACCGTTCACCAATTGTCTTCAGTGAGTTGATATCTCTACAACAGACGTGGTAGAACTCCACTGGCCACTGCTTCCCACTAGAACTCAAGGAAATAACTCTTGAAGTCAGTCACTAGTGAGCATATGATATATATTATATATATATATATATATATATATATATATATACCAGTACCCTCGCTTCAAACGCCATCGCGTTAGCCACTCGGCCACTGAGTCCTGATGGCCACTGGTTCCACTGCTAGCCACTATCCATCTTTGCTTATCATGCTTGTGAATCAAGGCTATATCGAGGCAATACGCACAGTATGCACATATGCCAATTAGAGACTAACCAGTTGCAGTCCTAACACATCGATGGGAAGATTCAAACAAACAATACTAAGTGAATTTGAATATAGATTAGTTTCAACAGTAAGAGTTTAACATATTAAAAACTCAAATTACAGAAAATATCTTTTAACTGAATAACTGTAGCACAGATGAATCTACCGCTCATCAAATTTTAAGTGTCAAACATTTTGAGATACTGTAACTTTCGTCCTTTTTTCCTTAATTTATTCTAGCCTTTTTTCTGTCTTTGCTGGTATAATTATTCTCATTTCGACTTTTATATTCATATATTTATTCCTCTAATCTACTCTGAAATATTGAAAATTTGAAACGAACCACAAATAACTGAATCGCAATTTGTTTAGTCTAACGTTTCTACACACCAGTATAATCTCAAGAAAAAGTGGCTTTCCATGAAATGACAACATTCATGTACTTCAAAGAGGAAGAAAGAAAGACAGTGATATATTGGTAGGGTAATCGTCATAACATTCTGTGGTCGAAATGGCATCGTAAAAACTAGTCAACTTCAGGAAATATCAGTCCGTCAATACAGCCTTCTTTGGAAGAAACATGAAGGACTGAGCTAAGGATAGTCAGTTCTTAAAAAATAACAAAGAATTTGACCTTAAATTTAGGAGACTGTGATAAATTTATGTTCAACATACACAATTTATGTATAGCACATATGTAGTCCGTTTTGACCAAAACAAATCACTTTTTATAACATTTAAATATCAATTTTGATAGTTGAGATCATGAATCAATTGAAGTTAGACCACCATGGAAAACCTGGAAGCACTAGATGGCCGTTTCGTCCTATTATGGGACTCCTCTGTAGTGCGCATCCACGATCCCGCCTCGCGAGATTCGAACTCAGGACCTATCAGGTTCGCGCGCAAGCGCTTAATCAATTTAATTGATATGAGTAGTTGAGTAATTGCATGGTAATTTCAATCTAAAAACAGTATTTCTGTAAAGGTACATCCAAATTTTCGTTAATGTTACACGAAGTTAGTGTGACACATTTTAGAGGAAATATACGTAAGGACTTGTAAGCTATGTAGTTCAGTACTATTTTCTCCCAGTAGAATTTAGGAAAGTTTGGTGTTTTTCTTTAAAAAAGTACATCAAATTATGAAAACTGTTTTCAAATATAATTGCTTTCGTCCACATAAGTAACAGACTTCATAGTTAGATACTTTTTTGTTAAACTTATGAACCGATCCAAGTTTGACAATTATTAAAAAACCTAGAAACACTGGACAGCTTTTTCATTATAGTATGGGACTCTTCACCAGTGTAAATCTATGATCCGGCAATCTACGGTCGACTTTAGGACTTTTAGTCTTGAAAGCAAATCGTTAACCTCTAGATCATTGAGTCGTAACCAAATGGTACACAAACTCAACTTCAATCACTCTACTAATATTTCTTTAATTTAGCAAAATCTTTCATTAAATGCAGACAATTTAAATTATATTGTAAAAATAACTTATTAAAGAGAATACTGTGAGAAATTTTAGCACTATATTAGTATTTGAAGAGTTTATTCATGAATCTCTTATACACTAACTAAACAAGTTTAAGTATAATCTTATAATTCGATGAATAAAATATATTCACATACAAGAATATACTCGAATTATTATTGATATTATTATCTTATTTTCATGTTTAAGTTTGGTATTATTAAAGAGTGTTTAATAACTAATGTGTGCTATGGATTGCATATCCATTTATTTCTTCTTATTTAGTTTCTAAGATAATAATACCATACAAGAATATTCATTATTTGAATGTATTATAAACTTGTAACCTTATTCTCTTTATTCTTATTAGTTTATTTTCCTGTTGCTGATATTCTCGAAAATAGGCAAAGATTCAATCTAAGAATGCTCTATTCCTTTCATTCTTGAATCATTGTTAATACGTCATAAAACAATAAATTATATAATGTTTAGGTTTGTACTATAACCGGAGACAATGGGTGTAAGTGATGTTGTAAACTTCAGTTGATAAAGATCATTACGGAATATATCTGTTAATAAAATGGGAAGGACTTTGTATAGAATAATTAAAATATAATATCTTTCAGTAAGAGTTAGGTTGATCATTCACATTTTAATGAATATCGACTTGTCAACGCATCAGGAGAATCTCCGATCGAATATCTTTAGTGATGATTTCGTGTATTCAAATAATCTATGCTAGTTTATACAATATTATTATTATTATTCAAACACATAAACATTGTACAAGGAGGCATGAAATACATATACGTTACATAAATCATTCGATTTGTATCACGGTTGGAATACCGCCCGGGTGCCTAAACAGAAGCAGGTGATTTTCTTAAGGAATCACACACCGAACCTTCGAGCTAAAAATCTAATCCACAAGGCAATGGAGCAACGTCAGGAGATGTAGTCCAATGGTAGCCAGTGACCAACTATTGGTTCATACGCCATTTGTTTCCTTGTGATCCTGAAGTCCATGTCCACCATTGGTTTAGAATCAGGTTTTTCCAACTCCCATAGATGGATCCTCGATATCCACCAACCCTGGTAAAGCTCTGGACCTTGGCTTTTCGTCCTCTCAATTTCGTAAACAACACCCTCTCCACGAGATGGCAGTGAGTAGAAGTTCCCTGTCAATGGTTGTATGCACGTGGTCATGTGAGAGCATTTCGATGGAGAGCTGACTCTTCCCACTCTCGGACGTATCAGGGCATTCGGGGGTCTATGCAAATCTGGCCAACAATCATGTTTATCGTGAGTTCATCTTGGCCACAAGCTAGTCGAAAGTAAGTTACAGAGGAAGCTCATTTGCTCGATGTTCATGGAATTGTAGTCTTTCCAAGGTGAAAGTACGTTTGTCAAACCATCAATGTCTCAGAAAAATTTCCAGTATTCAGTTTCAGAATCTATATAAGCAATGGCTGGGCTGATATATTAAAAAGATTAATTAAATATATACTAATATCTTGAACCAACGTCACCAGTGGTTTGATGATATTTCGTTTACGTCGCTCACACTGTTCAACTTATAAAACAGTCTTTACCGGCGTTATAGCTAGGTGTGATATTTACAGAAGGTATCGTTTTACCATATTAACCATATCAAACCGTAAAATGAATGACAGTTTCATTGATTTAGGTTCTCGTAGCACACTAAGATACCATCGTTATGCCTCCAAAGGCCATACCATTCAACGGCTTAAAACACCATCAGTTTTGGCTCTAAACAGAAGTCAGTGGCAATAATACTGCAGTTTTTTACTAGGTTATCCGTAAAGATGTAGTTTTTGACTGCGCCAACTGAATCTTCTTTGTGTGTATGTGTAAACTATTTTTCTTGTAGTGATTTGACTATATCAATAGCGTATTGTTTTTTCTCATACGTACTCACAATGATGTTTCTATAAACATCGCCTAAGCTTGACGTATATGTATTGATTTATTATGAAGTCTCACTCGAACATCTATAAAGTAATAGAAAACGACATCACTGAAATGGTACATGTAAAACGTTGTCTTTAAGATTAGACAAGTCCGTAATAATTAAAAAAATTAGGTTTGAATACTGCAGATCATGTGACAGCTTAAACTATGTGATAGTACAAAGTTGTAGCACAAACTATTCTTTGTCAGTGTTTCATATATTTATCGTTTCTACTTTACCACTTAGTGACTGACTTGGAGTTAATTTGTCCTACTTCCGGACCCAAATTACCGAATCTCCGTATTCTTGCTAGTGGTGGATCTTTCATAATTGTTCTTGACTAGTTAGAGTAATTACACAACATAAACATATTACTGATTTCATTTGTTTCAGTAGCTTGATTAACACCAAAATATACTGTATAAGTAATAAACTGGTTAAAACATCACCTATTAGTAAGAACTTATTAATATGATGGAGTATTCATGAAAAGTACAACGTAAAAGTGTTTATGTGAACTTGACTGCAACTCAATAACAATTTGTAATATGATTGCCGATTGCTTTCAATTTATGTAGGCTACAATAATGAATAGTAAAGTAATACATTTTAGTGATTACACGTATTTTATTATATAGCAAAGTAGTTTCAAATGCCATACGTTCACTCCTTACCAATTAAGTTTATTTATTCATATTCATTTTTTCCTTATTCATTCATCTAATTCTTCGTTTGCTAATTAAAGTAACAAAAATCAAAACAATAATGTGATATTCCACAAACGTTTATTTCTGTTTAGTGTATTTGGTATGTGGCTAACAGTAGAATCATGAACATACGTCTCGTCCTGCGTAGGAATCATCAGTTGCACACAATTACATCTCAGTCTAGGCTCTCACACTGAGACTCGAACCAAACACCTTTCAGTTCAAATACTAGTTCGTTACCTAATGGCCTACTGGGTCCAAATAGTACGATTTTGTTCAAGAGGTGTGGAAGTAACAGTAAATGTTTGTTATTTCAATAGCACATCACAAACCCATACAAATTGATACCCTTGATATAAAGTTACATTCAAAGGTCGTTCGACTTTGTAATCAAAAGCGACTGATCGCTGAGTACTAACCAAAGCTATGTTCGTCTAGTCCTATCAGTGCTGACAGACTTATGTTGAACAAGTTGCTATGAGGTCACTAGTTTAACTGACTTGACATCGCATTCACTTTATTAAAATGTTAAACAGTTAGAGGCAGTCTACAAGAAACCCCGGACCTATGTTTCGAGACATTAGGCACACGTCAGCAAGGTGTGTCAATTTCAGTTCAAGATTGTAGATACACCTTACTGACGATTGTCAAGTAGAAAGAAATATAGGTTCAGGGTTTTCTGTTGGCTACTTTCTAACATTGTTAAGTCATATATAATTATCAGATAAAGGTTATTGTGCAATATCTTTCAATTAAAAGTTGTACGAAATTTACAACTAAGAACTATGCTTCATGCATTAGAACGTTTCAGCATTCAAGGTTATTAGAGGTTGTTTCTGTAAAATCTTTTGAACTAAACACTATGAAGTACCAAGAGCCAAACAAAATTTCCAAAAACCTTAAAATCATATATTCATATCGTCCAAAAAAATGTTGTGTATGAATATTTGTAGAAATTTTTTTACAATATTGACTTTGAAAGTTATTTGATACACTCCACGTGAAATTGATTCCATTTTGAAAATGAGAACTAGTAACAAAATACTTTGAGTTGAGAATCAGATATTGATTATTTAGAGGTTTGTTTTCGTTTCTCACTTGACCTTGTTAATCTCATTAAAGTTGATTTTATCTCTATAACTATAATGTTAGGTAGAATTATATTTCGTTAGCCTAATGAATGATCATCCCAGCAGTATGAGAGGCAGAATTTCAGCTTAAGGAAATCCTCTGATAACAGATGACCATTTGTAAAACGGCTTGTGAATGTGTTTATCTTACATAACATCTTGTTTGATTAAGGAGTATAATAAGTCATCAGACTAGTCGTTCTATTTACATAAGACATCTATCTCAAGTATGTTTCGACTAAATAATACTTCGTAATTTCGTCAGTATATTTAATGCTTTTGATCAAAGCTGAATTATAATAGTTCATCAACTGTAGAAGCTAGGGAGCATGGAATATTGTTTTATTATTTTAGAGGGGTTTCTCAGAAGTAACTGACAAGATTAGGGTTAAGTATGGAGTATTTGGGATTTTGTCACCATAACACCTCTCAATTACTTAGCTACAGCTGATAGGCACTTATCAAAGTTTTTGAATATCTCCCAAAAACAATAGTGTTAGTAACCGTTTGCGCAAATTTGTTCAATCTGGAGATATTTTCTGGTCAGGTAAGTGTTAAATTGTATTGAAAATTAACTTTAAATTAAATAAAACTTCACTAACTAATGAATTAACTGGTAAAAAACAGTATCTTACATTATATTTGTAAATATATGCAATACTATGCATCAGCTGAAATTCGATCTGCAAACTATTCATTGATAACTCAATAATCTGAAGCTTTAGCTTTCAGTAAAAGATTTGAAGGTTTGGGTTTCTATCATTGGTAGAATCATGGATACTCATTGAGTAAGAGTCTCAGACTAGAATGAAACAATTCTTCAGTGATATCTAGTTTTTAACAGTTACTTAATCAAAACTGGGAAAACCATTTTAAATAGCCACCGAAATCTAAAAATGTTGCTTGTTTTCAAAAAAATTGTCGATAATGAATATTAAAATAAATATACTTTCCAGTAACTAATTCTTGTTGTTAGTAGTTTTAATATTTCTTTTAAAAAGTATATGAAAACATTATTTTAAATTCACTTAGTATTGTTTGTTTGAATCTTCCCATTGATGTTTAGGACCGTAGCTGGTCAGTCTCTAACTGGCCATATGTGCATATTGTGCGTATTACCTCAATATAGCCACTATCCATCTTTGCTTACAATGCTTGAGAATTAAGGCTATATCGAGGCAATACGCACAGTATGCACATATGCCAATTAGAGACTGATCAATTGCAGTCCTAAACATGAATGGGAAGATTCACACAAACAATACCAAGTGAATTTAAAACTTTACCCCATTGCACAAGCAAGTGTTTATCAGGACTCAGTAGCTAAGTAGATAATGCGATGGTGTTTGAAGTGAAAGGCTTTGGCTTCGAGTCTCATAGTGAACATCAACTCTAAGATGCAGGTACATCCAGCTGACGGGTCCCAAATAGGACGAAACGTGCGTCAAATTGTATTCCACTGCTATCCACTATCCATCTTTGCTTACAAAATATTATTTTGTTTGACACTATAAAATAATCAAACTATTACCAAACAAGTACTTTACCCAATGTTTTTTTCTTTTCAAAAACCAATGGAAATCTTTTAAGATTCTGAAATAATCCAAAGTTATCATTGACTAATCTTATTTCATTACTAGCAATTAAGACCATTGAAATAGATGTACAAGATTTTCTTATATTATTATTATTTACTTTTCCAAAGTTATTTACAAAAAAATTGTTTACATGGATATTGTTCCTCTATGATGAATTTATAGTTATCATCTTTAGTAATATACCTTGTGTTTAAAAACATAAATTGAGTAAAATATAAGAAAAAACAAACAAACAACGGAACTTTTTGGTTAATTGGCATATGTCAGATTAGAACTATGATTAATTTTGTATGTTGACAGAAATTTGACAGGAAATATTGTTTAATATGTAGCGGGAAAAAAGAAGTGGTAAAATGTATTATTTATTCTGTGGTAATAACGTTTAATTAGAAATAAACAGACCGTTCAAACTTATTTCAGTATAATTAGTTGGGGAATTTTAAAATTATACCTTGGTTGTTGTCATAGTTCATAAAATAACTTATCATTGAGATATTTATCCAAAGATTCTTACATGCTGACTGAGACTGATCAATACACTTTTGAATATCACCAGTGAGAAACCCATATAATAAACTAGACTAAGACATTACTAGTAGTACAGAGATTTGCGGAGATAGTTGACATTTTTTTTCGATTAAAATCACGGATTAATCTTAGTTTTCTGCGGTCGTTTGACTTTAGTCGACCCATATTTTGAACTATACTACTTTTAGAGCTTTTAGAGCCCTTTCTAAAATTAATGATAGATCGCAATAGTTTAGGTTAATGATTGGTTTCGTAAAGATTATGGAAATAACGCCTAGGTTTCAGAATTGTCACCAGCTGTTCATAATCACCAAAATTAAAATACTCCACCCTATTAATTTTGCTGGTTCAATCATCATAATTTATAGTTTACCAGTATTGACATGAATCATAAATTTTATCCAGTAACGCTTTGATGTTTGAAGTGAAAGGTTCTGGGTTCAAGTTCCGGTATGAATAAGAATAATAGACTAAGACATATCTAGATGATAGTAGTGTTCTTGATTCTATCGCTAGCCAATATCCAAATTTTATTGCATTAATGCTTTTCGTTGAAATAGGTCAAATACTAAGCAAAATCAATATATCTGTAAACTAAAAGTCATTTTTTCTCATTAACGCGAATTGCATAACTAATAGTCTAAAATAGCTTATATTTTCCTCTATAAAATGTATGTCATTCGGTCAATCTAGGATAGAAAATTACCTTATCAGTGAATTAGTCAGATAAATTATTATAGTTGTCTATCAAGTAACAGATTTTATAAAATAAATAACTCTTTATTTTCATATCGATCACTATTAGAATAAATTTGTTTATTCAGACTATTCAACTTGAATATATGCACCATAATAGACTAAATTTATCTAGATAACCAGTGAGAACCATGGGACACTTGACATCTTTAGACTAACCAGTTTGAATACAATAAATTTCATTTCTAGTGCCAATCACTTTGTGGCCTCAAGAAAGACTTCAACTAATCTAGTTTTGTTAATTAGTAATAGTTTCTACGTGTACGGGTAACCGTGATAACATTTTTCAATTCATATTTAAACCCTGACCTTTCCTGACATTTGATTGGTCGTTCTTTCTTTCAGTTTGCTGGTTTTATTGTCCAAAGGTCATATTTGATGCTACATATACAGAGTTCTGTTTTGTATTTGACTCTTTTAAATATCAAGTCTGTTCTTGAATACTTGACTTTTCTTTCTTCTATTATTTTCTATATTATTGTCGAAGTGTCGTATCAGTATTCCCGTCTATCGAGTTAGCTTAGATCCAAGCTCATAATAGAAGAATATCCTAGCCGTTTGTAGTTTAGTATTACAGTAGGCCATCAGAAAACTCAACACTGACATAACCTAGGCATTATCCAGTATCATCGATCATATCAATGTCACTTTCAACAAGGTTCAACTCTACGCACATCTACACCATCACTGCCTGAGTACAACTCAGGTCCTATTGACCTGAAAACAGAATGGGGTCGAGTTCATTAAAAAACACAGATTAGATTTTTTATATATTCCATTTATGTGGTTGATTGTCATAAATTTAACCATAGTCATTTGGATCATAAACAGTTGGGCTAACAAAATATCATTTATCTCTTTAATCATAACCATTTTAACATTTTACCCAAAATATGGAAGACTAGAAATCAATGAATATCTATTTTATCTAATGTTAAGGTTCTTTACTGGTATCGGTCCATGACTTCACATTACGTCAAATCCGTACTCTTAAGATTTTTATTTGAACAGGTTTCTGATAAGCCATTAAACTGTGATCCAATGATCTGAATTATCACTTGTTCATATAATTCAATATGAACCGTCGGTAACTTAATGATACATCTAGTTACAACTCTATACTTGTAATGTTTTCTCAGTGTTTTTACAAATGGTACGAACATATATCTGTCAAATTCTTTGATATTTTATCACTCACACGGTGAGCCATTTTGGTAGATGTATACTACTTGGTTGGAGTCCGCATGACTATCATAACCAATTGTTGGAGACTCTTTGTGATATGGCTCAGAATCGATCACAATGACGTAGGTGTATACACTTTCTGTCTTCCCTTAAACTATGAGATTAAAATTGCTTCATATCCGTCTTTCTTCCTGTACTATATCCTAACATACACTCTTTCTTTTATATATTACCATCATTAAATCAACTACTTCTATGATTTCGGTGTTCATCTTGTTATGCTAATGAGGTATGGCAATTTGGACCGATGCATATATATGCCTGGTCCTACGTAGTAGTTGACTGACCGACTAACTCAGACGGTTTGAACAATGAAGGTTTAATTTTTGTAATCAAAATAAGAATCGAAAATATTGTTTAATGAGAGACCGTTTTGTTTTATCAATAAACGTTAAAGAACATGACTTCTCAGATGATTACATCTTAAACTCGATTAACTATTCAACTATTTCTTAATTATCACCTATCTAGATCATTAATGTCCAAGATACTATAATTAATCGGTCTGAATAATAAAAAAAGTTTGCATTTTAATTTCCATAAGAGTATAGAATAAGAACAGTATAAAACAAACCTATTCAATTCAAATGATTTTCATCGACTGTCATTAGTTTAAATGTTAAATGAATTAGTTGTCTAGAAAAAGGATAAGTGGTATAATGTTATCATAGCAATCAGTTGAAAGTCTGAAGTGAGATAACAAATAAAAAGTATAAACACTAAGAAATATTACAAGCTGTAACCTCAACTGACGCATATTTCTGAGATAAATCTAGTCATATTAGGTCGAAACGAAAGAGCCATCAATATATCTAAATAATATAATTAGAATGAAATTGATTTACAGCCAGTGAGTTAACTGAACATCGAGAAATCTAGTTGGTTAAGTTGTTTCCATAAAAGAGTTTAACCACAATGTTCACATTGTGTACTTAGGTCGGAAATCCTAAATATCAATGAAGACCACAAAACAATATAAACTCGAGTTTATTTGTTCATCAATTATTTTGAAAGCTCTGGACAATTTGACTATATGTCCATTATTCATTTGGTGTCTAGGGATAGAAAATTATAGACGATTCTTCTTATAAGGTATTGGTTTCTAAAAATATGTCAATAACACTTTGTAGAGGCCTTTTTTTAATTTCTTTGGTATAACCTCGCTTTCATAACAACAATAAAGTTTATGAAAGTGTATTAGTCTACTTTTGATTGATTCAATGAATATTTAGATTTTTCTTGTTGAAATCAGTCTCATTGTTCTAAAAAGCCCATCTTAAGTGTTAATTTAATTGTTCTGTCAATTTTCCATTAGAAATGATCATATTTAGTTGGTTGGTGGATAAAATGAGTTTTCTAATTTACACTTGAAACTTTAGGGTTCCTCGGATACTTCTTACTGTAACCAGAAACAAACTTTTTAAGGAAAACGTTTGGCAAGACTATAATTTATGAACGAAACAATCAGGTATAGGATAAAAGGTTTCGGATTCCGGCGCGAAAGTCACTCATCTATTTGGTCAAATAGAGTTTTGGCATTATAGCTGATGTCATTTCGTGATGAAAACCCTAAATCTAATTCCTAACTTTAACCATCAACTGTAAATCACAATTCCAATTCCCCATACTCGTTTATAACCTTCATTTGATCCTAGTTATTAGGTGGACACTCTCAAAGTCACTTCAGCGTCGCTCAAATGTCATCCATGAATTATAGTCTCACCAATCTCTTTTGAGTGATTAATAACTGCTTTCATTTTTCTTAAGAATAAAACATTCTTCATTTGATAAGTAATACATCAACCGGAGAATCTTTTTAATCGGCAAAATAAAAGTTAGTATCTCCCATGTATTGGCCGAAATATATCTTTATACATATTCCAGTGACAGTGAATATTCAATAACTATCTTTGTATCTCAAGTATTGATGAATATTAAAACCATCAGTTGTTTGTAAATATGTTTTAATAACCTATCTGTCAACACTAAAGGGTGGCTACTATGTTTATCGTAACCTTTATTTTATTACTGAATACAGAATACCATGTTTTAGAAGACTAGCTTATAATGAGATATAGATGGCAAGTTCATGAAAGAAAAACATACATTAATAATGTGTTGTTTTAAATGATTATCTGGGATATAGATTTTCGAATTTGTAACTAGTCAAAATTGATAAGTTACGATCAATTTTGAATGAGAAATTTTACACCTATAATGTCAGACAATCATTAAGAATAAAGTAACGTGGAGATTTTAAACCATCAGTGTTATCATTTTCTTTTCCCAATCTTTGACAAGTAAGACTAAACGTTAACTCCCCAATGTACTTAATATAATAAAAGATAGTTATTTCGCTTTAGTTCATTTGTAGTGAATGAATACTTAAGTGGGAAAGACCAACCTGTAATTTAATAAAAAAAAATTACAGAATGTCATGGTAAAATATGAAAGCCATATATTAAATATATAATTTGCACATCTTCCATCAATTGTCTCTTATATACTTCATCATTCCTTCATTCTTGTTGTTATCATGATTGTTATCAATTTCCTACTCTAATCTCTTCATTTCCATTTTCTCAATCTTCTGCTCACAGACACTCCACTTCTGAACGGTGTCATATAGCAACTCTCCTACAATCAATTTCGATTATGGTTAAATTTTGTTAAGCCCTTTTCTTAATAGACAATGTTATTCAATCAGCAACAGCTCATCTATTTCTTTGTACTATTATGATCACTAACTTGTCTGTATAAACATGTATGCTTGATCACATGACAACCTACACACATCTCTCTCTCTAGCGTAAATGTTGATAGTTTAAATACCTCTCGATGAATCATTCTCTTTCCTATGTATAAATGTACTTGAATCCTAATAATGGCCTTTGCCTTGCTATATCCTTTTGCGATTCGAATATAAAATCGCTTCTTTATATGATCCCACACACATATTCACCTCTCCGTTTCAAACTCGCTCGGTGTGCTTGTAGCTTCGTGATCTGTGCTATCCGCCAATAAACTGTAGTCCCCGCTTCTCATTGCCTTCTGATTTCAAACACCATTGGAATTTATATAATAACGGTTATCAAGGTGATTGACTAACCAAGTTAAGCCATTACAGTTACTTACTACTTATATCTGTCAACATAAGTAGCATACACCCCATATATCTATTACAAAAACTGAGTAATATATCAATGTACTCTTTTCTACTAAAAATCCAATAAACATATACTAATCTAATGAATAAATAAACAATTCAATCAATACTGATCAATAATGTAATCATTGAGAAAAAAAAACTGCGAACAAAAAAGAAAAATTTTAAAACCGGCTTCACTTCAACACCTATTATCAACACTACTGTCATAAATTTTACGATATTTATTAAAATATCAAAAAAAAATCTCATTCAGTATAGTTAGTACACGAATAATTCATGTTTTCACTAGTTTACAATGAAAGTGAAAAAAGAAAAATAATAAAAATTTGGAACAAGTTTTAATAATTTCTCTTGTTTTGTTAACCTTGAAAAAAAATTAAAGTACTCGTGTTTATGTACATAACTAAGTAAGCGAATACTAAGTAACATGAACACGTTCACATTGTTTTATGTCAACTCAATGTAAATTAAGAATATTAATAATTTCCATAATAATAATGCTGACGAAGTTAATTTTAAGTGATGAAATTGAGAATACGAGTACGTAAGTAAGTAAGTAATTGATGATTGAATATAAACGTCAACTATGAAATGTACTTATAAATAAACAATTATATCAATTAATCTACATTAATCAAGGATTAGATTATAAAACTATATATATTCAAATTAATTTGATCTTATGATTTACCATGAACCGTTAACTATATTAAATAAAAAAGATAGATAGTGGATAGCAGTGAAATCCAGTTTGACGCGCGTTTCGTCATATTTGGGACCTGTCAGCTGGATGTACCTGCATATCACAGTTGATGTTTACACTGGGACTCAAAACCAGTACCGTTCGCTTAAAACGCCATCGCGTTATCTACTTAACTACAGAGTCCTGATAACCACTTGCTTGTGCAATGGGGTGAAGATTTGAATTCACTTGATATTGTTTACTTGAATCCTCCCATCGATGTTTAGGACTGCAATTGATCAGTCTCTTATTAGCATATATGCATGCTGAGAGTATTGCCTCTATATAGCCTTGCATCAATTCGGGAATGCAGATGATGAGTCCCGAATAGGACTAAACATACGTCCTGGATTCCATTGCTAGTCACTATCCATCTTTGCTCATAATGCTTGTGAATTAAGGCTATATCGAGCCAATACGCACAATATGCACATATGCCAATTAGAGACTGACCAGTTGCAGCCCTAAACATCAATGGGAAGATTCAAACAAACAATACTAAGTATATTTAATCGAATTACTCAAAAACGATAATTCCTCATCTATTGTCTGTTGCTCCATTAAATCATTGATTCTTATAGTTATAATGGAAGTGATTTTATTTCTTTCAGTATAAATAAATTAACTATAGTGTGTAAATGTTTATGATTTGTGATCTTGATCTTGGAAACCAAATGGAAATATAATAAATTCATCGAGATCATCGACTGATCAATTTTTTACCCCAGCATGGGACTCCTCAACAGTTCGCATCGACGATCCCATGCTTGGAATTAGAACCTAGGACTTTCAGTCACGCATGCGAACGACCGTTTAGTGCTTCTTGATTCTCAGCGGTGATCTGACATTGATCACTTCATGATCTCAATGAAAATCAACTAACTCCATATTCCTATACGTACAATCAATCTACTTGGAATTTCATCATTTTTGAGAAGAACAATAATGGTAGCTGTCTTCGTTTTGATAAGTATGTAATTTGCTAGATAATGATACGTAAGCATTTTGCCATTCTGCAATGACTGGGTCAAATGTATTTTGTGTCTAATCAGTGTTGGCTCACTCGAAGAATGAAATTTTGCTTCATTGTGGGAATTCATTGCTTTTATTGGTTAGCAGTTAAATACTGTTTCTGGACAATAAGTTGAATAATAATTAGCATTGAGTCTATTGATAATTGAATAGTTAATTGGTATTTCGGCTTACGACTAGTTAATCCTTCATGTATATCACTAATTTTACTTTTAAAATATGCCTTAGAGGAATCAAATGACTTTAGACCAACTGACCATTGATTAGCGATCAGTGCCATGTTTGTCAAGCTCTTCGCTGTTAATCGAATTCTATTTATAAAGTTGTGACGTAGTCACTGGTTCAGATGATCAAACATCGCGTTCACCATGTTTGATGTTAGATAAACACCCTAGTCCTACAAGTTAGTCAAGGCCCAAACATTTAGGTGACATGGTTTTAAATTTCCCAGAAGAAATTAGTTCACTCAAAAATGCAGTTGCTTGTTGTTGACGAATGACAACTAACATGAGACTTAGGTTCAAATGAATATAACATAGGTCACTACTCGGTAATCGATCAATAGTTATTCATTAATTCTTGATTTTTAGTAAATATCTAGTATAGTATCAGTCCGTAATGAGTTGAAGCAAATTATACTGATTTCAGTTCTCAATATGAACATGAACACAGATAAGTTTGGGATTATAACTCGTGGCAGTGTGTCCTATTATTATTTAACGTAATGATACCGCCAATTATAGGACCGGACCAATGGCGCGTAAACCTGTAAGAGCAGTCTAGAGTCCTTATTGTTCATTCTTTCTGCCTAGCCCTGCCTGTTGAGTCTAGAACACCAACTCAGCCTCTGAAATATCAATCATGTATTTCAAGCATAATGGGTTCATATACAAACCAAATAGACGACATCATACCATAAAATAAAAAATAACATTTATACAAGATCTAGCCAAAGTGACTGTGAATGTGGGAGACTGTAATTAATAGACTGAGCATAACTCAAGAACCGTAAGTCGTATAATAATAGTTTATAGATAAAAATAAAGCTTGTAAAAATAGGAGTATAGATATACACAATCTAGCTACTGAATAGTTATACATTAAGAATATACATATAATATTTGTCCATAAATACTTCTCAAAAGTTACCATTCATAATTCTCGCCGAGATATAACAGATGGATCCATTTGAAAAATTCCAAAGAAGACTATGAAAAACTTATGGAGCTTCACACTTTACTATGAATAGAATAAAAGTAATTTGTATAATGTTTTTAATCTATTTTCATAGTTGAAATCATGAGTCAATTGAAGCTAGACCACCTGGGAATAACTGGAAGCACTGGACGGCCGTTTCGTCCTATTGTGGGACTCCTCAACGGTGCGCATTTACGACCTCGCCTCGCGAGATTAGAATCCAGGGCCTACCAGTCTCGCGCCAGAGCACTTAACTGATAGACCACTTAGCCGGCATCCGATGATGTTGATGTCTAACTCCAACCAATCCACGAAGTTGGGCGACCGTTCATAAATTGTCTTCAGTGATTTGCTATTTCACAACAGACGTGGTTTGAACTACACTGGTCACTGCTACTCACTAGAACTTCAGGAAATACCTAATGGAGCCAGTCACTAGTGAGCATATGATTCTTATTAGAAGGGGGTTTTGTGGAGATTTAGTATTCAATTGACTCATGATTTCAACTATGAAA
>NC_031502.1:33927963-33952928 GCF_000237925.1 Schistosoma mansoni | reverse complement strand
TTAGGGTCTATTGCTCTCTCTTTCTTTAAACTACCCATACCAGTTTCAAGAAGTGAGGTAATCAAATTAATTTCTGATTCTGACTATTTCGGAATAATAGGTAAGCGGAGATCGTTATAATATAAGATAATAATTGATTCAAATTAAAAGACGGGTGTTTATCTAGAACTACTTGTTCAACGCAGTAATAATAATAGTAATTTGTACCATAAAACCTTCACTTACAATAGGTTCCATTATTGAGCGTGCTTTTTGAATACTAAGAAACCCCTTCTGATAAGTTTAATCTATTTGTAATACTTTGTTTTTTACAAACTATCATTATAATAACAGTATTCGAATTCATATTTGACTTAGTGATTGGTTAATCTACCAATGTATATATGTAACGTGTACATTTTTATATTTCCAATTTTAAGGTTTCATTTTCTTTCTTCTTTTCTTCCGTTTTTTTTGTTAAAACACTTCAAATTTAATAATTATACTAGACTTTGTTGTTAATCATAACAAATGGGATAATAATTTTCATTATTTCATACTACTTAAATAATTTAATATATTATTTATGTAGAAAAAAGTATACTTAAACAAAAGTTAGTTTAACAGGTAGGAATCCCCTTTTTCTTTTTTACTTCATATTTTATCATCATATTTTTATTTAATATAGTTGAGATCATGAGTCAATTGAAGCTAGACTCATGATCTTAACTATATAAAATTACTAAAATCTCCACAAACCCCCCTTCTGATATTTTTATTTGTTTAAAACAAACGGAAAAATGTTTAAGATCCATAATTAAAATAAAAAAAAAAACTGAAAGCAGATGTTAATCCTTATTAAGTAAATAATAAGTGTATATACAATTGTAGTGATGAAAGTATTTATATCTATGATGAGAAAATTACTGGTCTTCATTTTTTGTTTTAAAATTATTTAAATATCCAACTGTAGTGTGATGTTTAACCGTCATGTCAGCGTTGTCTATGTCTTCTTTTTTTCAAATGGTAAGTGGTACTTATAATGATTATAAATTAATTAAATGAAAGCTTATATTACTACAGGATACTAGCCTTAACAACAACAAATAAATAAATAATAAGTTAAAGATACTTGACTATTTGGGATCCAATGTATGTTGTTGTTTAACTATGTTTATCGTAATTTTTAAAGTTAAATTTAGTTTTCTTTTTTGATTCGTATCATGTCTTTCTTTGTTTTATTCATTTATACATCATATTTTTCAAGATATTGGCTTACTTTCGTCTGATGTAATATGTACTTCTTGTGAATACTAAAGTTATTGGGAGTACTAAATGAAATATTCTAAATGGACTTCATAACAGAATGGATTATATATATATATATATATATATATATATATATATATATATATATATATCAAGGTTCCAATAATTTAACTGTCTCCAGAGACTGATTAATTTCGGTTCTTAATATCACGAGGCAAGCGCTAACTTGGAATCCTGAAGAGAAACGAAAAATAGGAAGGTCAAAGGACACACTGCATTGGGAATTGGAAGCAGATTTGAAAAGGATGAATAACAACTGGAAAGAACTGGAAAGGATTGCTTGGGACAAGGTTGGATGGAGCATACTGGTGAGCAGCCTATCTTATTCCACGACGGGGTAACAGGCGTAAATAAGTAACTCTCAAAAATACCCTATTTAAATAATAATTATTGTGCTGTTAAGTACGATTAGATTAAATGGTAGATTACTCAAATCTGTGATCCGATTAGTCAGTCAAGTCTAGTTGAAAGTAATAAATTATCGATAATATCAGATGAATATTTCACTGTATTACGAGTTGACTGGATTACCGAATTATAACTCAGTAAATAAATGTCATCGTACTTGCCATGAGATTTGAAAATTCTTGACTCCACCCAAAGTAGAATAGTGAATGGATACTAGTTCGTCGTCATGATTTTCAGTGGCTGGTACAAGTTTTAGTCGGATATCCATTTTAATATAAGTTAATCACAAAAAATGACAGTGGATTTTTTCACTATGGTCCAATACAAATCACTGATATAATAAAATATAGTCAAAAAATTCATTAAACCAACGTTTTGGGGTAAAACTGTCGGGAGAATATTATCATACTCTTCGAAAATAAATTATAACTATGAAGATTTTGGTCACATACTGCTATGTTTGAAGATGTTACGAGTTCACTTAATCTGCGAACGGAACGAAGATTCAGTGACTAAATCAGTTAACTATTCCGATGCATCTCAGACCCGCTAACTAGAGAGAGAAGTTCAAGTTCAAAAGAGAGTAATATATTCCACAAGCAGCCAGAAGCAGGAACAACAAGCACAGCTCAAGCGTTTATATACAGTATAAAACCGTCCTTGGGAAGCGTTACAAAATAGCGTACTAAAAGATACAACGAACCAATAGCGTTTAAGATCCTTCCAAGTAGGAAATACGACATGAAGGTGAAAATGCGTACTTTTAGCGCGAAAATAGGAAATTCGAATTTAAAAAATAAGGTATTTACCAAATGAGTTTTGGTGATCTAACATCTCCAACACATACCTCTTAACAGTATTTACGAGTCATTTCAAATGTATACGAAACTATCTAATCAATTTGCATAGATTACAGTTGAATTCCACTATAATTTGTTTATAATTAATTTTATCAATCAGTGATTTGTGATTACTTAAAGTACTTTTATTTTAAAATAAATAATATCAAGTTTGGGTGTCTACAGTTAATTGAACAAAGGTGATAGTAGTACGAAAATAAAATTACCACATTATTATTGCTATTAAAAGTAAATAGTTTGATATCATCTAAGCACTTATATGTATATATATACATGTAATGTATGTTAACCTCTGTCGTACGAGTTTTTCGTCAAAACACAATTCAATGTTCTATATATATATAATACAGTGAAAGAAAAGAATCACTAAGTTTTTGTCAAATTTGGGTTGTAACTACTTTTATTCTATTCTGTTTCTTGTTTATTCCATTTCAGCCCTACAAATAAGTTAGTTAATTACTTAACTTGGTAACTAAATAAAATATCTTTTAAAGATAAAAGAAATCACTTTATCAAGTTATTTCTCTCATGATAAAAAAAATAACCAAACAAACAAATGGAAGTATATGAAAGCAAACAGTTAAACTACTAGTCATTTTTGTTATTATCATTGATACACATGTATGTGTGAATATCTTTATGTGTTTGAGAATAATATTATACATTTCGACTCCAAGTTAGAACAAGAATTAACATTTCAATTGACATATTATTTATGATGGAAGATCATTAAGTAGCATTAATTCAGTATTGGATTTATGTAATTTAAAATAGTTGAGTGTAAATCAATAAATAGATTGTTCTTTGAAACCTTCAAATAAATGGATCCATTGAGAAACTATTGAAAAACAATAAAAACGGAACAAATATTTCATCCTTGTATAGAATTCACAGTAGTAGTAGTACACTGAGATAAATGTTAGAGATTGAAGTCAGAACTCTAAGGTCTTAAACTGAACACTCTACTCTTAAACTAAAATGGATACAATTTGAGACAGTTGAATGTAATATTTGAGTAAATTATTTGTTCAAGTATCCTTAAGATTGACCTTGAAGAGAATATTCACTTCAACAATGTATTCAAATGAAGAGGATAAACAAGCTAACAAACTGTATAAGAAAATGTGAATGGTGACAACCAGTAGAATCCAGAACGCGTGTTATCGCCCTATTCGGGACTTGTTGGATGGATGAACCTGCACCCCAGACTTGACGTTAATTCCGGGACCACTGTCTCCAAACGCCCCTGTGTGATTCACTTTATTACTAAGTCCGGATATTTACTGACTTGTACAGTGAGGTGATTTAATGACAATTTCGAAACGGGCAGCATGGAATGCCCATATGTCAAAACGGTCTAATCAATTGCAGTTACTAACATCAGTGGAAGAATTCAAATAACTAATACATATGAATCAACAAACAATTGTATTATTATATATTGACAACTGATTTTATGGTGATTCAGAACAGCTATATAGTGAATTGACATTAGTTGATGGATAATCAAAAACCAGGGAGCATTGGATGTGTTTTGCGTACTACTAGGAAACTACTTGACAATCGCCTCACAATATCACGTATCCACTAATTTGTAATTCAGCTGTTTACAAGCTCTTAACTTCTTTCAGTTTGTCAGTTACTCTTTCACAACGCTGTAGCGTTTTAACCATTCTTCATGTGCTTCATATTTTTTTAATCAATTGATATCATTTCATGAATAAAACTGCTTTGAAGTTGCCTTTCATTGCTATAAAAATATTCATATTGAGTATTTGGATTTTAATCTGCTAATTAAAAGACGAAAAATATGTGAGGCATTCACACAATTAACAGAATTAATCTGGTAGTATAAACACAAAAAGCTAACTTTTATTGGTATCACGAACTGATTTAAGTTAGACAACCATTAAAAACCTGGAAACGCCGGATAGCCGTTTTGTCTCAGTATGGAACTCCTCGCTAGTGCACACCCCGGATTCAAGCTCAGGACTTTTGGTCTCGCTTGAGAACTTTTAGTCTCTAAACCGCTGAGCAGGGGACCCAATGATATACAAGTTTAACTTCAATCAATCCACGACATTAAATCTACCCATCTGAAAAAACTGGTCAACTATTCTCTTGTCACTGATATTTTTCAAATGTCATACATAAGTTTTCGTTGACATAGTTACCATTTAATTTTATGGTAAATATCCCTGAAGAAAAGGCAGTTAACTTGTATCGAAATTATAGGTTCATTTGAGTAGAAAGAGCATTTACTTACAATCAAGCATACCAAATTTATGGTATTTTAAATGAGGAGAGATATGCAATATTAAACATCCCTTAAAAGTGGATGAAGTGTTTTTATGTATTATTTAGATTTGATCTAGTCAAATTTAAAACTTAAAAAAAATGATAACTGTAAAAATAATTTCTAATGCCCTTAATATGAAACTGGTCGTTTGAATGATCTTACTTACTTTTCAAAGGATAATCACTTGATTTAAAGATTATTTGCATTATGAATTGATATTCCCTGGGTAGCCGATGGAATACGTTATAGATAAGTGTTCCTTCTTATCATGAAACTACTTGTCAGTGGGCACCCAGAAATCTAATTGAGATCAAACTCTCAGCAGTAAAGTCACATGTTGAGCACTTTATATCTAAATCAGTGAGTCAGAGTTTGTTGTCTATTGATCGTACCTTATTCAATTCATGATTTAGCGCAACAGTCATCTCAAAATATTTTTAGACTTTTCACTTGCGTTAAAATTAAAAAAATTCTTATGAAGAACATTCTAATCGAACAATGTAAATAATTTAGCTAAAAACTTGTTCACTAAACAGTTGATTTTCATTTGATAATAATATAAAACGTTGCAAAAAATATTCAATTAAAACGTTTTCATACAGTTGAAATCATGAGTCAATTGAAGCTAGACCACCGTGGAAAACCTTAAAGCACTGGACGGCCGTTTCGTCCTATTATGGGACTCCTCAGCAGCTCGCATCCACGATCTCGCCTCACGAGATTCGAACACAAAACCCATCAGTCTCGCGTACGAGCACTTAACCGCTAGACCACTGAGCCGGCATCCAATGTTTTCAGTTTTACTTTAATCCTTTACTGTATTTACAGAAGTCGATCATATTTTGTTTACATTACTTCAACACTACTTACAGGTTAGTATTATTACGAAAAAGTATCAAAATAATCTGACACCATATGTAATTATACGCTATATTTAGTCGACTTCACTGATTCAATATAATTAGTAAGTCTGAATGTTATTTCAAAAGTGTACTCCTTATATTCATTATCAGTATTATATTAACAATTAATATATACAACCAATAAGTTATGTTTCAATTGATTTGTAAAGAACATGAATGTTAAGATAGTACTTCTGTACTATAAATATATGGATTTAATACTTAGAAAGCGAATAGTTTAAATAGATTCATTTTGTATAGCGTAAAAATTAAATTCTATTCAAAACAAATCATCAGTGAACATTGTACAATTGAAAAATATGAGATACCGATGTAATGAAAAGTGATGTTATTAATCAGCATTAAACTATTTTCTTACATTAATGTTTTGTTATTCTCTAAATGATATAATCAATCATTATAAAGACTTATAAGCAAAGATGGATAGTGGATAGCAGTGGAATCCAGTTCGACGCGCGTTTCGTCCTATTTGGGACCCGTCAGCTGGATGTACCTGCATCTTAGAGTTGATGTTCACTCTGGGACTCGTAACCAGTACCACTCGCTTCAAACGCTATCGCATCATCCACTCAGCTACTGAGTCCTGATAGCCACTTCATTGTGCAATAGGGTGAAGTTTAAATTCAATTGGTATTGTTTGTTTGAATCTTCCCATTCATGTTTAGGACTGCAATTGATCAGTCTCTAATTGGCATATGTGCATACTGTGCGTATTGCCTTGATATAGCCTTAATTCGCAAGCATTATAAGGAGAGATGGATAGTGTCTGGCAGTGAAATCCAGGACGTATGTTTCGTTCTACTTGGGACTCGTCAGCTGGATGTGTCTGCATCTCAGGGTTAGTATTCACTCTTGAACTCGAACTCACTATCCATCTTTGTTCATAATGCTTGTGAATTAAGGCTATATCGAGGCAATACGCACAGTATGCACATATACCAATAAGAGACCAATCAACTGCATTCCTAAACATCAATAGGAAGATTCAAACAAACAATACTAAGTGCATTATAAAGACTATTTAGCTATAACATTCAATAGAATGAACATAAACTTCACACTTATCATCAGTCCCAATTAACACAATAATACTTCCATACTATAACCTAACAAACACTTATAGATAGTAAAAATCTTCTTAAAAAATTATCAAACAAACAATAACAAATACAGAGTTCATTCATCTTCAACTAATTAGTTATATAATAATTTGTATTATATAATAAAATTATAATTATGATCTATTTTAAATTTGACAAATTTATTGAAATTTAAGTTATTTGAAAATAAGATTACAACTATTTATTTTATTCAATATATAAATAATATTTTTTTTTTGAAAATTTCTTTAATGACCCTGACATTCAATATTGTTTAGAATATTTGGAATTTAACCTAAACGTGAAATTTGTTTACCGAAATATTATTTACAACTATTACTACTATTATTATCATTATCATTATAATCATTACCGGTTGTCAGTATTCATATAAATATATATATACTTCTTTTTATAAAAAGTGATAGAATCTAAAGTAAATTTCAATGAATAGATTGGAAGAGCGTCGGTATTATTATTATTAACATCATCAGTGTTATGTGCCAATATAACTGGTTTATTCAACTTAATACAAATTTTAAATTAAGTTCTAAAATGCATGCGAGACTGATAGATCTTGGGTTCGAGTCTCGCGAGGCGGTATCGTAGATGCGTACTGCCGAGGAGTCTTATAATAGGACGAAATGGCCGTCCAGTGCTTCCAGGTTTTTCATGGTGGTCTAGCTTTAATTGACTTATGAATTCAATCATTAAATTGCTAGAATCACCACAAAACACTTCTGATAAAATATAAAAGTCTGAAATTGATAAGACTAACACATTAATCCTTTTTTTAATTTTTCTTTTAAAGGAAAACTTCACAAAACTTTTATTGAAGATTAATAAGTATTATGTTTATTAGTCACAAATATTTAAATGAAAGGTAATACGCTTACATTATTCTTTTTATTAGATTTAATACAAATTCGAAAATTCCGCAAAAATCAAGTGTTGATATTTTATCCCATTCTTTTGAAAAAAAAATCATTCTGTTCTCTGGAATATTTTAGACATTGAACATTGAACTTATCGTTTATAATAATTAATAGAAATAAATTATGGAAATAATTTATGGACAAACCAATCAGATATAAGATAACGAGTCTTGGGTTTTGACGCGAAATTCATTTATACATTGAGTTAATTAACGTTTCGGCATTTTAGATGATGTCCATTCGTGATAAAAACCCTAAATATAATTATTAACCTTAATCACAACTGTAAATCATAATTGTAATTCCTCATACTGGTTTATAACCCTCATTTGATCCTAGTTATTAGGTTGACACTTTCAAGATCCCTTTAGTGTTGCTCAAAGGTCATCCATAAATTATAGTCTAACTGAAATTTCTCTAGTATCCTTTTGAATGAAATGAATTAGTGTATGTATGATGAAAGCATTAATAGAATTAATAACGATGAATTTGTTTTAGTATTATTCACATAACTTACTATTCATTATTATTATTATTATTTTCATGATTATGTAATTATTTATTTTAAATGGATGGGAAATTTTTTTCAAGGTAATTATTTCAATAGTTTTATTGGTATATTATTCGATAATCTGAACTATAATATAGATTCTCATCGTTTTATATTTATCAGAAGGGGTTTTGTGGATATTATAGTTATTTCAATAATTGAGATCATGAATCAATTGGAGCTAGACCACCATGGAAAACCTGGAAGCACTGGACGGCCGTTTCGTCCTATTCTCTAGAGATTACGAGCTCACGCGCGAGACTGATAGGTCCTGGGTTCGAATCTCACGAGGTGGGATAGTGGGTGAGCACTGCTGAGCAGTCCCATAATAGGGTGGAACCGCCTTCCAGTGCTTCCAGGCTTTCCATGGTGGTCTAGCTTCAAGTGATTCATGATCTCAACTATTGAAATTCTGTTTATCAGTTTATGTTTTGATAAATCTTTTTTATTAGTATACTTAACATATATCTTCTCGAGTGAAAATAATTATTCGAACGAACAAACAAAATAGAGACTAAAAGTTGTACAAATAAAGGGTTAAAGAAAACTAAAGCAACGTTAATTAGTTTGTCTAGTAGTTCAGTAAACTAGACACCGAGATAATAAATACACAAGCTAGTTTATGTTGTTTTTGTAAAGAATCGGAAATTACGTTTCATTTTTTTAAAAGGATTTTCATTAATTTAGTTTTGAATAATCATAATCAAAGAATATTTACTAATGTTTATTACTTTTCGAGAAAGAGACAATCAATCTACAACAAAAATGATTTTGTTTATTTTCAATCCGTGCTGTTTGTTTACGCTAACTGATGTGCAAATCAGTTTCACTTGGCCTAATGAGAATGAAATATCTTTGATCCATTCTACATATTCAGTATAATTCATTCTTTCGTAAACCTGTACATTTAAATTCAGTTGATCATATTTTCTTAGTACATTTGATGAAGCTAGAAATAGTAATAAAGTAAAATGTTCTAAATTAATTAAATTTGGTAAAAAAATTTCCACGAAATGCACTTTTTTTGTCTTCACAGGTATCATGAAGAATATTACATTGGTTATAATTTGTATTTTGAGTATCGGTCAGTCAGTCATTTACAACATAGGACCAGGCACATTTATGCATCAGTTCAAGTTGATATACTTCATTAACACAACAAGATGAACACCAAATTCCTAGAAGTAGTTACTTCAATGGTAGTAATATATAAAAGAAAGATTGTGCATAAGGATATAGTAAAGAAGGAAAGAATTAGTTGGTAGAAAGAAAGATATAAAGCTATTTTAATCTCATGATTCAAGGGAAGATAGAGAGTGTACACACCTACGGCACTGTGATCAATTTTGAGCCATGTCACTCAGAGTCTCCAACCATTGGTCAAGATGGTCGCGCAGACCACACAAGTAGTCTGCATCTATCAACATGGTTCAACTAGAAGTTAGTGTTATTGTGGACTGATATCACGTTTTAGTTTGACCACCCCCAACTTTCTTCCAACCATCCCCAACACCAGCCAACATTACTCTTCATGGTAATCGGTGTTCAGGCATACGAACACGTGGCCTAACTATCTTAGTCGATGACCATTCACAACTCCATCAACTGATTTACCATCATTCCCTAATACCCTGAATCTGACCTCACTATTACTTACCTGGTGATCCCAGAAGATGTGAGCAATATTTCTATGACATCTGTGATCAAATACTAGTAACCTACAAGTATCTTCTACTCCTAATGGCCATGTTTCGCAGCCGTAAAATAGAACAGAGTGAACTGTTGCACAGTATACTCGTCCTTCACTTGATAGACGGATATCTCGTCTTCGCCATGGGTGACGTAAGTTGGCAAAAGTCAAACGAGCTTTTTGAATCCGTTCTGAGATTTCTTCAGACACCAACTGATTATGGCTGATCAGACTTCCAAGATAAGTGAAGTTGTCCACGCGTTCGACTACTTCACTCCCTATCCTTAGTTCAGGTGTTGAAGCAGCTCAGTCCTGGAGTAACAATTTACATTTGGATGGGGAGAAACGCATCTCAAACATCGTGGCATTGTTACTCAGTGCTACCAAAAGACTGCACTTTGTCAGAGTCTTCACCAAACAAGACTATGTCATTTGTGTAATCTAAGTCGATAGATGAACCTCCTGGTAGGAGATCAATCCCTGAAAATTCAGTCAACGAGATCGTTATTTCCAGCAGTAGGTTATATGAACAATATCCATTGAAAATATCAACTAATAAATGGTTTCAGTGTATTATAAATCTCGATTAAGACGTAAAATTATGAATTAAGCGTAGAAATATTTCTTTTCTATTAGTTCCTTATCTTGGTTTTACATTACCATATGGGTTTTACAATGCTAAATAAACGTTAATAGATCAGTTTATTAATGTTTATCTGAATATATTTCCTTTTAAAGATAGTAATCAGTTAGTTACTCAGTAGATTTATAGTTTAAAAAAAAATTCTGTTCAAGTAATTACATATGAATAAGCATAGGAACTAAATAATTTCAAAATTATATAATTAAATATAAATGGTTAGTGTTATTTTTAAAAGTAATCATAAGTAACTAATAGAATAGATGTAAAGAAATTTAGATGATCAGATCATTGGAATAGATTTTGTAAAACAGTAAGTCTGGATATATTAAAATTGAACAGACCTGTGAAAAAAATCGAATATCCTAAGCACAATTAATTAGGAGGCTAGGGTAAATTAAGAGACTTTATAAATCTTTATGTACTCAAAGATGAGGTTTGTCGATATATATTTACAAATTCAGAGTACATTAGACAATTTTGAAGGGACTTAATAAATTGATTTGAAAGCCCATTCCGTAGTGATGGAGTGACAAAATTGACAAGATACGCTAAAATAGAGATTTTCATTGTCTTACCTCTACCTCTGGTTAACCCTGACGGATGATGCTTAGAAGCACAATGATGTATTTACCTGATGGTACGCAAAACATAGTTGGTTTTAAAGCCTTAATAAAACCATCTTCAGTTTATCGGAATAGTTAAGTGATTCAATTTTATAGTTTATCTTTCCAACTACTGATCTGAAGCTTGTTTGTTTGAATCGATCTCTTTATGACAAGAAAAATGAAAGAATAATTTTGATGATTTCGAGATGTTTGTTATTCTCTCATTTTTGGTTTACTGAAAGGTCTAATTTTTACTTTTTTCTGAAACATTTATATATTGGTGTTAGTATATTTGACATGTGACTAGTAGTGGAATCCAGAAGGTGCATTTCATCTTGTTTAGGATTTTTCAGCTGGATTTACCACCACCGCATTCCTGATACTTATACCAATCCATATGAAGCACTTCTAGTTTCACATGTCAACACATAATCCATTGAGCTTATGATATATCACCTTATCGAAATAGTTTGTTCGACAACAGAGGTCGATCACTTGTAATCCTAAATATGAACGAGAAAATTACAAGCCCCTTCTTTTATACATATGAGGCTTTTTAAAACAAAATAGTTGTTAAGCTTATTCCTGTATCGAAAATTAACTTATATCAAATAAGTGATTAGCAAAAGAAGGAAGAAATATTATGACTACCATGGTAACAGAAAAAATTTATAATTTAACTAACTTATTGTTATATGATAAACTAGGTCGATTCGGATATGTTTGCGTGTTGAAGAAAAATAATTCAATAGATTTTTTGACAGTTTTAAAGATACAATAATACCTTTATGTACATAATGTACACCTGGTTTTGAAATTCACTGGACAATAGAAGCAACAAAAAAACTTATTTATTATTGTAAAAGTTGTAAATTTCTGACTTCAACTTTCCTCTAATGATGATAACCTGGAGATCACTACCAACTGTCAGGTACAATAACGGTAATGATAACTAAAATGATGATAATAATAATAATAATAATAATGAATATGATAACAGCAACAGCGTTGACATGATGATCAACAATAAGCATGAAATAAATAAAAAGTAACCTTAGTTACTAAATTCTATTTGAATAAATCTAACATATATCTATAATGAAATCAAGGTAGAGTTTTTCTTTTCTATTTTCAACAGTTGACTCGAAGTAAAGAATAACCTAGATTGAAAAGAAAAGAAAAAAAGGGTGATATATTAATCAGTTTGATTAGTTGTAACGATGTATATTTAATTTTGTTTCTCTTCATTTCTGTTTTTGTATCGTATACAACAGATCATATTAAGATTTAAATATATAGAATGAGCGTTATTGGGACTTCTTATTATAGAAAGTGATTTATAAATCATAATCTCATTTCCTACAAAATACAGGTCACAAATATAACACTGTTAAGCATGTCAAAGCAATAAACTGATGAGAAATTTAAAACTAGGACGAAATGATATGACAATGTTTATTTAGTGATATTGTTTAAAAATGAATGAGATTCTTTTATGACTGAAGATAAAAACATAACTATAACTGGGTTCGAATCTCGCAAGGTGGGACCGTGAATGTGTACTGATGAGGAGTCCCACAATAGGACGAAACGGCCGTACAGTACTTTCAGGTTTTCCATGATCGTCTAGTTTCAATTGACTCATGATTTCAACTATGTTTAGATTTTTTTAATGATTCAGTGTAGTTTTTTGCTGAGTATGATAGTTGATACTAATTAATCTACTGTGTCACTTCTGTTTACTTGACTTTTGTTTAGTATTATACTTAGTTGTATTGATTCTCTATAATTTTGCAGTTTAATAATTTTCTATAAATAGTAGTCACTGAGTTTAGTTATTATATGATTAAATGAGTGAAATTTAGTTCTTATGAAGTCTTTATTAATAAACCCTCCTTGTAAATTTTGTGTACTGAATGCTTTAGATTTAAAGAGTAAAAATAGCTGTCATATTATGGTTCGAAGTATCGTTAAAGTAGGCGTTAACATTAAATCTCATACCGCAAGTCAATATCAAATGTTGTCAGATTTTTGACTGTTCTCTAATTTTATATAGTTGATAGCATGAGTCAATCGAAGCTAGACAACCATGGAGAACATGGAAGCACTGGACGGCCGTTTCATCCTATTGTGGGGCTCCTCAGCAGTTCGCATCCACGATCCCGCCTCACGAGATTCCAACCCAGCACCTATCAGTTTCGCGCGCGAGCGCTCAACCACTAGACCACTGAGCCGGCATCCAACTCTCTTAATGTCTGACTTCAACCGATCCACCAAGTTGAGCAACCGTTCACCATTGTCTCCAGTGAGTTGATATCTCACAACAGACCTGGTTGAACTCTACTGGTCAGTGCTTCTCACTAGAACTCCAGGAAAAATCTCTTCAAGTCAGTCACCAGTGAGCATATGATTATTATCAGAAGAGGCTTTTGTGAAGATTTCAGTAATTTCATATGGTTGAAATCATGAGTCAATTGAAGCTGGACCACCATGGAAATCCTGGAAGCATTGGACGGCCGTTTCGTCCTATTGTGGGACTCCTCAGCAGTTCGCATCCACGATCCCGTCTCACCAGATTCGAATCCAGCACCTATCAGTTTCGCGTACGAGCGCTTAACCACTAGACCACTGAGCCGGCATCCAACGATGTTAATATCTAACTTCTCTAGTTGATTTCGGTTACTGTATCAAATTATAAAAATAATCTTTAAAAAATATCACTAGTCGGCCAAAAATAGTTGATGTGAAAATTTAAAAACATTTTAATGATCTATACCAAAACTCAAAATTATAAAAGTAGACGCTATTGATTTTCTAGGGAAGTGTAAATTGAATTTTTACATAATACACATGAATTTGTTGTTTTCTTCAACTGAAACGATATTTTTAGATTAATGCTTTGGACATTTTTGAAGAAAAATAGAAAAAAGGAGACTATTTCTTTGTAATTAATTGGTATACATCAAAATAGTTTTATTTAGGGTATGAAGCTTGTGGAGATCATTCACTGTGAGGATGGTCATTACTACAGAGTGAAATAGACTGACGAACTGTTAAAAAGTTGAGCAACTAATTCAGTAAAACTGGGAAGTGTTTGATAATTCCTACCCACGACGACACCAACGGGGGTCAGATTTAAGATCTTTAGTTCTTGAGGCTCAAATAAGATGTTTAAAGCACTTAGTTTAAATTCGATGATTCATATTTTTAACTTAACTGCAGACATTTGGACGAAAATATGAATCTCAATGTCATCCTGAATAAGTTCAGCAGTTATTACCCGTCAGTTAAATTCACTTTAGATGCAGAATGGGATTTATCATTTGATTTGCTTGATATTCTATTAAAAATTACCATATGGCTCTTTGAAGGGATCTATACAAAGAAAATCAAATCGGAATGGTCAATTTGAGAGTTTCCAAAGCTGGGTTCCATTAATTGGGAAAAGAAATCTGATTCAGTCTTTGTTCTCGAGGGCTCCAACGATGCAAGAGACGACAAAGCATTTCAGCTTTGATAAATACTCATCAGAATCGGGTAACCATCCAGATTCACCCATAGAAACTCGATATCAAAGCTATAGTTTGAAAAATCACCAACAATTCAAAAATAAACTCATAAATACCGAATTTCAAAAAAACACTGTTAACTAAATCTTGCTAAAAAGAGGTTTAAGTTCCCTGAAATAAAACATTCTTCTCAGAGACGCTTTGTATTATCTCCCCCACCCTGTCTACCAGTTATGAGTGTGTCAAGAATAAACTTTAGCCCTGGGAATCGGACATAGTCATCAAGGCCACGTAAAGCATTTGGCAACAAGTGGGAAGAACCCAGAACGCAGTTAATTAGAGATTTCTGATCAAAGGTCTATTCCCTAAGGGGGGGTTAACAAGCTTAAATAAGTAAGTAAGCACAAATAGACCAAACTGATATCCATTTATAAGTTCGTTTGACCTTGTGTGCAGACTGCGTTGGTACTTTTCTAACCAATCAATATTTTTATAAATGGGCACTAGTGATTCCATTCTATTAGTCAACGTGTGACCTCATAATTAGTTAGTTTAGTATTAGATTACTCAACATTTAAATTAATGAACTTGGTAACATTTTTAATAGATAGTTCGATCTGTTTTGCGTTAAATGATAACAGTTTTATGAAGATCATATCGTAAATCTGAAATTCACAAACTATGATAAATACTGAAAACATTGTTTTGTGTCTTTTTTTTCGGAATAATCATGATTACTAATGTAGGTATTTTCTGAACACTTCGTAAGTCTTTGAACAGATATAACCATTGCAAGAACTGTAGACTAAAGGAAAATTTGCAATGGTCAAATGAAAAAAATAGAGTATAGATGAAAAATAAACGAGTAAAATTTAGAGGTAGTAATAACAACTAATTATAAAGTTTACCATTACAGAAAGAGAGATTGAATAATCTATTTTTGTATATAAAGATTGTGGTTGAATCGATAATTTTTTAGAGCCTTTACAGCTCATACGTTCTTAAATCATACTCCGTTTGACGTAATTCATTTGATTGGGTGTATGTCTTTCAAAAATAATTCTACCGGAGTGATTCGATGAGAAACAACCAAGTGAACGAGAATTAAGTTTTTAATTGACTTATGTATTCTTGTAGGCAACTATACAAGGGAATATCAACATAAACTATTAGAAAGATCTTGTTTTCTTTGACCGATGTAACTTAATCTTCAAGTGTAAGAAAGCCTATAGATATAAATAATTATGAAGTAAAGTTGGAGTTTAATCTTAATACCACGAATTAAAGGATGGCTGTAAAAAATTATACGAGACATAATATAGTATAACGCTTATCTCAGAAATCTCGAAAATTTATTTTTCAGAACTTGTGCAGCATTGTTCAATTTAGATTAAATGTTCATGAAAAGCTCACTTCAAAACTAAAGTTGACCTTACTCTTGGCTGTATTAGTTTTTTTCAACGAACCCTAAAGGATAGTCACTTTGATAAGTACTTTCCCGATACATGCTTTTTTTGCCGGTTTTATCGTCGATACATATTTCTCTGGACCTCAAAAACAGGGAGTGAGTCAGGCTGAAACTCTGAGTTTGCGGTACACTGTCATTAATGAACCTCAAAGAAGTATATACTGACTTGGTACAATAACTCAGAAATACTTGTCACTACATAGTGATGCCAGATGGAGAACTTTTCTATATTCTGGATTGATGAATAATTGTTTCATCCTACCTAGGGACTTGTCACTTCAATACACTTAAGACCATACATATAATTGATTATCAGGGCCCAAAAATCCTGCGTTGAATACGATATTAGTTCAGGACATTGAATCGGAATCCATTTTTACACATTTCAAATTCATTCATACATAGTAGCGTATTTCAATACATATTAATATCATTACTAATGATCTACTATATTACTATCTACTCAATTCATGCTTGAAAATTGTCATTAAGTCATATGAATTCTTCATGGAACATCATGTAACCTGAATACAATTTTTATTCAAAAATGCAGGAATATCATCAATGAAACAGACGATGATGATGATGATAGTGCTGAATACTGTTACTTAAAATGATCATACAAAAAACGAAAAAAAGTATTGATCGAAATTTTGAATTGTTTTTATTTTCGTTCCTTCTTTTTTGTCTAAATATTGTTTTAAATTATTCACTGTCATGTGTTAAAAATGTGCATAATTTGAATTGACTTGAATTTGAATAATACAACTTTAAGTATACTGAAATTTGTAACATAATCAATGTTTATAATTAAAATCAATTTTGTATTGAATTAATTAACATGAATTAATTATTTAATGAAACAAATAGTTAAGTTATTGTCGAATGAATTTCTCATAAAGATTACTCTGATTTGACTAATAATACATTTTGTTATGGATTAAATTATTATCAGAAAAGGGTTTTGTAGAGATTTTAGTAATTTAATAGTTGAATTCATGAGTCAATGGAAAATCTGGAGATACTGAACGGCCGTTTCATTCTAGTATGGGACTTCTCAGCATGTGCTCACTAGTGACTGGCTTCAAGAGGTATTTTCTGGAGTTCTAGTGAGAAGTTGTGAGCAGTGGAGTTCAACCAGATCTCTTGTGAAATAGTAACTCACTGGAGACAATGGTGGACGGTGGTGCAATATCGTGGATTTGTTGAAGTTAGACATTAACACCGTTGGATGCCGGGCGGGTCAGTGATCTAGAGGTTAAGTAGTCACGCATGAGACCGATAGGTCCTGCTTTCGAGTCCTGCGAGGCGGCATCGTGGTTGCGCACTGCTGAGTAGTCCTATAATAGGACGAAATGGCCTTTCAGTGCTTCCAGGTTTTTCTATGGTGGTCTAGCTTCAACTGACTCATGAATTCAACTATTAGATTAAGTTATTGTCTTATTGTAATTTTTATTTAATAAAAAAATCATTCATTTCATATAAATTTTGTGTTAGAAATCGTGTCGAAAGAAGATTTGACCAAAAACTGTTTTAATATTACAGTCGGTTGACTGAATGATTATTTAATTATAAAGACTAGTGAATGATACACAATACTTTATCGGGTTGGTCTAGAATTAATGTTATTCCTATCAAATACTAATAATTATTACTTTTTCAAATTATGAACTGAAAACATAAAATCACTGGATGGCTGTTTCGTCCCAACATGGGACTACTTGGCTGTACGTATTTACGGTTCTGTAACCAAGAATCCAATCTGGAACCTTTAGTCTCACGCACGAATCCTTGACCTTTACATCAATGAGCCGGGATCCAATTATATGCAAGTTAAACATCAGTCAATCCACGATTTTGTGTGACCATCTTCTGTTGTCTCCAGTGGGTACTTTCCTAACTTAGATCCATTCGTGAATTCAATCAAACTTACAGATCCCCATAAAATCTATACTGATAATTTTTATCTAGGTTCTGGAAAATTGACCTAAGCTATGGCTATTAAATCAATGTGGCTTCAGATAATGCTTACAGAAATATGATATATTGTTATAATAATTTTTTTTCTGTAAAAATCACAAAAGTTAATGGTCATTTTTATTGACCAAAAACAATTCATCTAAGTTTCACTACGTATGTAGAATAATGCTTGCTTCTTATGCTTACGCCTGTTACTCCCAATGGAGCATAGGCCGCCGACCAGGCATGTAGAATAAAATCATTGTAAATTATTGGACATATAATAGTAGAAAATTTTCACTTCAACAGTTCCTCATTAAACAGATTTCATATTAGTTGATAATCCCAATATTGTGACATTTTAGTTAGTACGCTTGTGATGTCACCTATTATTATGTCATAACACTTCTTATCACGTTTTATCCAGTTGTTATCCTCTGTTGCATCTATTTACTAGTCTAAAGTGATGATGAATATCATTCTATAGGAGGAAAAGAAATTATAAAAATATTACTTACACATACTAATTACTTCTCTTTTATTTGCTAGTTCATATGTGAAGTCATGTGTCTCTCGTGTTGTTTGAAATGATACGAAATAAAGAAATAAAAATTCTGAATTCTCCCCCATTTGTGGATAGCAAGACAGCAATTAATCACAATCACGTAATTTGTTGCGTAGTTGTCATTTAATAAAACTTATTAGGCCAACAATCCAACCAGTAGGAACAGACCAATCAATTCGAGCTACTGTAACAAAATAACCAATCAGGTTAAACGAAATGTTTTACTGAACCAATAATCGTATGGCCCATGGCAGGGGACTGAAGGGTTCGATAAATACATCGATTCATTATAAATTTTATTCTTAGTGTTATATTTACAGAGAGAGGGGACGATGATACACATTCGCAATAAAAACGAACTTAAATGTTTCGACCATTTCATTGGTTTTAGATCATGAAAGAAAAAAATCTGTAATTTGGCCAAACCACACATCGATTTGTCTGCCCTGTCCAACTCAAATTTTTTGGTCGGATGTCTACCTCTCAACTCCGGTTTGCCAATGTTCGAGGTTACAGCGAATGTGGGGGCAGAAAGTGGGCATGGGGGTGTATATCATACAGACTTGCACTCGTCAACTTCGTCTCTTCATTTTTAAAGCGAAAAAACAACTTAAAAAGAAAGAAAGAGTGAGTTAATATTGGTAGCTAAAACATTGTGAAATATTAATTTCTCTACGAAACTTTAAAAAATCGGGATAAAAAATTTTTTCAGCAATAACTATCGAATTATCTAACACATTTACAATAGTTACTTTGGTTTCGATGCATATTGTCCTACAAATTTTGTAATATCATCTATACAAAAATTTTCAAATAAATTAATTGTATCTGCTCATGACAGACTCACAGATTCTATTTCCAATAATGACAATTAAAGGACATGAAATGGACAATACATTACATATGGATGAATCAGTAGATAATGAAAATTATATCGGTGATTCATGTGACAATTTAGATGATGATAATATATCATTTACATCGAATGATCTATCACAGAAGGTTAATCATCATGAACATGAACATGAACATCAAGACACCCGTGATCAACATCAATTCAATGTTCAACAACAACAACAAAACTCTCCTTATAATCTTGAAAATGAAGATGGTCCTGAAACACATAATTCTGACGAAATATCATCTAATATTAATATGACTGACATTAAAATGGATACAATGGAAGACATTGAAAAAGATGATAATTCTATGAATACTTATCAAGTCAATAGTAAACAACAATTTAATGACAATCAATCGTCGAATTGTCACCGACAATTAACAAAAATTAACAAATTATCCAATAGTTCAACTAGTATTAGCACATCAACAAATACTACTACTACCACGAAAGCATGTGCTAAAAAGTCGTTTGTATGGAAATATTTTCATCATCCTGAAATAAAACATGGTATACCAGATCGCAGTCGAACACAATGTGTTCTATGTGATAGTCAATTAGCTTTTAATGCATCAGGTACAACAACCACTATGTTAAATCATTTAAAAAGTCGTCATGGGGAGATCGCTGAACAAGAAGAGACATTACGTCGACTTAATCGTGATTCAAGAAAGAATCAACTACGTAATATGATTTTATCGTCTAATGATTGTAAATTATCACCAACTAGTATAAACAGTAATAGTACAATAATAAAGAATAATGAAATGATTAATTCATTTAATGAAAATACACAAACTATACGAAATTTATCAACAAATCTTATAAATGGTAATAATAAATACAATCGTGGTACATTATCAGTTGGTCAACGTGGTCGGCCTCCAGGTTCAGGTAGAAGACAAAAATCTATGAATTGTTCCAAATTAAATGAGAATGTGGATTTTTTAAATCAAGATACAATAACGAATGGAAATTTGAAAGCGGAAGGAAATGCAGTTTATCCAGTTGTAAGTGTTTAATCATTTTTACATTCTTGTGATTCGATAGTTTAAAAAAAAATATAAAAATCTTCACTTATAATATCTGATCTTTGAAACAATGTGACTTTTATAATGCCTAAAATCAACATTAGTCGGCATTAGACTCTTACATCAGAACAATTTCTATTCAACTACAGCTGAAACAATTATGATCTCTAAAACACGGCTTATTATGAGTTTTAAATATTACTATTGTCTAAAACCATATTTAATTAAACTCGACATAACTAGTCTGTTGTACAAGCTAGATTTTCATGTATTTCAGATATGGCTAATTATATGTATATATTAAGTTGTTACTCAAATGAATCTGGTATCAAAAATGTTACACTATTATTCACTACATAGATACACTATTAAACATATGGTTTAAAGCCATTTTCATTCAGGAGTAAGGTTCCTGCATTGACTACACTAAAAATTTACCTGCATGAGCAGTTTTTTACGGTTTTAAGAGTCGGTTGAAGAGGTAAGGCGTATTTCTTATGCATCTTCAAATAGTTTTATGCAATTGTTATAAAGATTTTTAAGAATATATTGCTTTTACTTCTTGGAGTTGATATAATTCACATGGGATTACATCCAAAACGAAAGATATTTACTCGATCGACAGGAGAGGATTAGATAATTGAGCTTTATCTCTCCTAAAGAGTGGATTTTTGACTCAATTAGTTTTAGACCACACTTATTATCTACTTTCGACTAAATTTCAGGTTGTTGTCAACCAAGAAATATCAAATATAATGATTTACATCTAGTTTGATAATAAATATATACAATAACGATGTTCTACCTACACGTACTAGATTACTTTTTATTCGTATGCATCAATCAATTTAACCAGATGTTAAAATGCATACATTTCAAATGGTTAATTCTTGATTATTTTCTAATTGATTTCAATCAATTAATTTTATTGTACGATAACTGTACATTGCTACTTATAAAATTATCAGTATAGGATTGTGGAGATTGTTGAGTTTAGATTGATATTTCATGAATGGATAATTGTTAGACCACCATTGAAAACCATAAAACACTGGATGACCGTTTCGTCCTAGTATGGGACTCCTCAGCAGTGCGCACCCACGATTCCTCACACGGGACTCAAACCCAGGACCTTCGGTCTCGCGCGCAAACGCTTAATCCCTAGACCACTGAGCCGGCATCCAGTGGTGGTAATATCTAATTTCAACCAATCCACGATATTGCGCCACCGTCCACCATTATCTTCAGTGAGTAACTGCCTTACAAACGACACAGTTAAACAGCACTGGTCACGGATTCTGTTACCTAATAAACCTTATTTCGTATGTATTTGTATGACTAAGTTACATTATTATTTGAACTTTCAACAAATAATCAATTGTATTAAAATCACTCAGATCCTAATATCAAATATTAGATATATCGTTATGCATATTTATCTTATGTTAACTACAGTGTAAATTAATCCATTTATACTAGATCAGTCAGAATAATGAAAGAGATATATAGGCTATTCAGTAAACTTTCCATTTTATTTAAAATCTAATAAAATCATATATGAGTTACTTAAACCAAGTAGTCTAACGTGTATCATGCTGAGTACAAGTTTGCTCACACTGCGAAATTTCAACTAATTATAATTGTAATTATTATTATTATGATTATTACTATTATTATATAAACTGAAGTTTCAGGTAAACTATCAATTCAATGGCTAAATAGGAGTATTTGTAATTTACACTATATAACTGTTCATTTCGAATATGTTATGGCATGATATTATTCAGTGCAATACTCCTTGTCTTTTAAAATATCCTACAGGTGATTTTGATATGACTATAGTTTCAGTTTTAGTTATAAAAGATATTTCAATATAATATAGGTGGTAGGAGATGATCAACAGAATCCAGTAAATATAAGTTCTGCTGGTAAAACGTTTCTGTAATCTTTATGAGATCAATGCTTTTAGTGTACTAGTAATTCACCTCCTACCTATATTTCATCTGATATAACGAGATAATATAATTAACCTGCATACGCAGAAACAGTTGGAGCAAAATGAGTACGCCAACTCTTACTTAATTATTAAATCGTCTACGAAAAAGTTTCAGAAATCGCCTTCTACTACCATGAAATTTAGCATATTTTAGACGATATCACCCATTGTCATATAAAATGATATTCATTTTCCTGTATTACTTGCCAAACTTATGATTGTTAACTTAATTTTAACATAAAATCATAAAGATGTTAATGAAGTAGGTAGTGCAGTCACTTACCAAGCCATAAACAATGTAGAACCTGACAAATATGTGCATTCGTACAAGTTTTTACGCTATATCAACACAATGAAATGAAATCACCGAAACAAATCCTTGACTAGTAGAAATAACAATAGTATCAATGATAGTAAAGAAGAATAAAAAGTAAAGAATACAATTCGTGAAGAAAGAATAATAATTTTGAAATTCAGAATCTTAAAGGAGACAAACTATGAATGTATCTGTAAACACTGTGACCTACTCTGAACTATATCATGCAAATTCTCTAATCATTGATTACAATAATAAGGTAGACTACAACCAGATACTCTTAATCTATCAGCACGAATCACCCCAGTGGTCAATAGCTTTATTAAGTAAACACGAATAATTAACTCATATTAATGATAAGAAAAAATGAAAAAAAATAAGACCAGAACCTAACAGTCTTAAATAAAAGTGCCTTTGAGTTTAAGACCAAGAATCCTAATTTCAGGTGACTGGGCAGTTGCTCAGAATTCCCTAGTTTTATCTCTCTATTTTTGATTGCCCGTATTCATTTCAGTTGTATATGATTCCAACTTATAATTGAATAATTTAACTATTTATATATAATGATATCTATCTATTTATTTTATTATTAAGATGATTTATATATTACTGTCTATGTTATTTCATTCAATATTGACCTTTTTCCTGTATAAATATTTCTGATATCAAAAGAACACACATTTTTATTAGTAGTATCTTATCTTAAGATCATCATAAAAATATAATGTTATATATTATCTGATATACATATAATCATTTTGTTTTCTCTATAACACTTGCCAATTTGTATTATGATTTAATAGTATTATTTGATGAATTTCACCAAAACATTATGATTCTAATTATAAAATAAGGGTTAATTATTGAACAGATGGATGATATATGATTTAGAAAAAGTTGGTATACATAATCAGGTTTAATGAATAAAAGCGAATGACCGGTTCATCATATTATATGTATATATAACATCTTCAGTAATCTATCCTATTTGATTGTATGACTACTTTGAGAAGTGTAACTTATGATGTTATTTGTTATAGTTGAAAGTGTGAGACAGTGGTCTATCGGTTAAGTGCTCTCGTGCGAGACTGGTAGATCCTGGATTCGAATCTCGCGAGGCGAGATCGTGGTTGCGCACTGCTGAAGAGTCCCATAATAGGACGAAACGGCCGTCCAGTGTTTCCAGCTTTTCCATGGTGGTCTAGCTTCAATTGACTCATGCTTTCAACTATGAAAATACTGAAATCTCCACAAAACCCCTTCTGATGTTATTTGTGTAAAGTTGAACACAGTAAAGTCGTTTGCTTTGAACTATTTATGATTATTTATTGTTGAGTATTGTTTGTTCTCTCTTTTAGATCTAATCAAAGCTAGTGATTATTGCAATTTGTGATTTCAGAAATTGAATAATTTCATTTTGAAAGCTGTTTAGACTTTTCAATTTGAATACATTCTAAAACTATTTGTCTTTAACTAATGTGAAGTGATAAGTGAAAATTCTCGATTAATTCCATAAAATTTATATAGATCCATCTAAGTGATTATGAGCTCTCTACTGCCTTAGAATTAGTGTTCGAAAGGATTTTTTGAAGTTCGACTTTCAGTGTTTAGACGAAACTACCTGATAGCCTGATGTTGAGAAGAGTGGTTACCAGAGTTTGTTTGATACTTGTGCAGTATGTCTCCTCATGAACCGAAGAGGTTATAGGTGTACACTGAGTGTACCTGCGTTCCGTCCTATTTGGGACTCATCAGCTGGATGTACCTGTATCTCAGAGTTGATGTTCACTCTGTGACTCGAACCCAGTACCACTCGCTTCAAACGCCATCGCGTTATCCACTCAGCTACTGAGTCCTGATAGCCACTTGCTTGTGCAATGGGGTGAAGTTTAAATTCAC
>NC_031502.1:33912215-33927763 GCF_000237925.1 Schistosoma mansoni | reverse complement strand
TGTGTTCAACTTTACACAAATAACATCAGAAGGGGTTTTGTGGAGATTTCAGTATTTTCATAGTTGAAAGCATGAGTCAATTGAAGCTAGACCACCATGGAAAAGCTGGAAACACTGGACGGCCGTTTCGTCCTATTATGGGACTCTTCAGCAGTGCGCAACCACGATCTCGCCTCGCGAGATTCGAATCCAGGATCTACCAGTCTCGCACGAGAGCACTTAACCGATAGACCACTGTCTCACACTTTCAACTATAACAAATAACATCATAAGTTACACTTCTCAAAGTAGTCATACAATCAAATAGGATAGATTACTGAAGATGTTATATATACATATAATATGATGAACCGGTCATTCGCTTTTATTCATTAAACCTGATTATGTATACCAACTTTTTCTAAATCATATATCATCCATCTGTTCAATAATTAACCCTTATTTTATAATTAGAATCATAATGTTTTGGTGAAATTCATCAAATAATACTATTAAATCATAATACAAATTGGCAAGTGTTATAGAGAAAACAAAATGATTATATGTATATCAGATAATATATAACATTATATTTTTATGATGATCTTAAGATAAGATACTACTAATAAAAATGTGTGTTCTTTTGATATCAGAAATATTTATACAGGAAACAAGGTCAATATTGAATGAAATAACATAGACAGTAATATATAAATCATCTTAATAATAAAATAAATAGATAGATATCATTATATATAAATAGTTAAATTAGTCAAATATGAGTCGGGATCTCAACTATCAAAAAATAAAGATTTCTATTATCATTGAAATATATATTAAAATAAATAAATAAATAACTCATAGATTAATGATAGTTTAATTTAATTTACTTAAAGATGTCTACAATATAAATGTTATATCTAAAAGTTAACCTATAAAATATATAAATTATACTATATCCATTTATTCTTTCAATTATTATTAAACTCTTTTCCCCCATACAAAATAAACACATGCTCATATATATACATATACAAAGATATATAAGGTTTAAAAATCCACAATCGTTCATATCATAATCATATAAATATCAAATGGATTCAATAAAGGTGACAGTAAACATTATTTAAAACCTTTTTTTTAAAAAAATTTTCATTCAATGTTCAATTTTATCAACAACAAAAAAAGAGACCTAAATTGATTTTTAAATGGTTTCAAAAACGTTTAACAACCATTTTTTTTTTAAATAAAAAGAGTAGGGAAAAGACATCTATCAAAAAATTTATGATTGTTTTAACATATCTCTATTTATACTAAGAAATTCACTTTCAAATAAATCATATGTATGCTCTATAGCGTTAGTGTAATAAGCTTCAACTAAGTAATTTTTTTGAATGAAACTAAATATTAATATAAACAAAATGAAACGAGATAGTGTACCCTCCTCTTATTATCTATCTCATCAATTCATCACTTTTTTAGTCATTCAGTTCCTTGTCATTTGTTCACTATGTAAATACTGAAGAGAGAGAGAGAGAGTGCGTGAATATAATCATAAATATAGTTTAAATATTTCGATTTCTCTCCACCATCACATCGTTTTAGTATTAATATTCTGGTCAATTTTTGGATGGATCAAGTTTATTTGTTTTCATATGAAAATTAACACAGTTCATCTATTCGATGGGATAGAGAGTAGTAGAAATGACAGTTTAAGTGGTATATATATATATATATGGGGTATATCGAACTACATTAGAAAGTGTTTAGCAAAATATACAAAGTATATCGACTTTAAACTTACACGTTAGTGTGTTTATATATATAGACATATCTTTTGTGACCTTTAAATGTGACCATAATTACCTCAACTGAAAATGACAGTTTTAAAGAATTGAATGTGATGAACACAGTTATAAGTTCTTTATTCTAATGTAATTTCAAAAGTACTAATAATCACAGTTTTTTGTCCAACTAAATGAATAGTGCCCCAATCGACTTCAAGTGTGAACTTCAGCTGCTAAATCCTTTTTGAGGGGCTTATGATTCATTATGTTTTGTCTTGATTCAGCAGTTGTTGAGTAAACTATATTGCATATTTTTGCGTGCCAGAACTTGTTTTCTGTTTCAATTAGATAAAGAATTTATACATGGATTAATAAATGTATTGTTTATATTCTAGACTAAGTACACTTTAATCATGTCATCTAAATGAGTAGTTAACGTTATAGCCATACCATGAAACTGTTGATAAATTTTTTTAAACACTGATTTCACTTGATTCAGAACTGTCATGAATAAATTTGATTTCAATTATATTAGAATAACCATACATTATCTTGGGGGTTATCTTTAATATATTATTCAGTTTATCTCTAGTTACTTATCGACAAATGATTTGTAATGAGTAGGAAAATCAGTTGTCATGATTATTGTTTCAGATATACACGAAACTGTCTAACCTTAGGTTAAACATAATATTCGAATTTTTTTATCTGGAATTATTTACTAATGAAAGTTAGAGTTGTGAAAATATCTGCTAATAGAGACATCCCAAGTACTTTGTTATATTGAAGTCATTCTATGTGTTAATCAAACTAAAAAGATGATCAAACTCTTTCATATTGCCCATGTTAAAACTAGAGGTTTTTCTGTAATAATCACTTCCAGATTAAAAAGTTTTGATTTTTTACAAAGTTTAAGTGGATTGTGATTATTATCTCTTTATATGACAATCGCTAGGACTTATTATTATTCTAGCTGAATATACTCAACATAAGACCATTAGACAAACTTAAGCACTGTTCCATGGAGACACTACATTCACATTATGTCCCTCTTATTACTCAACAGAATAGTGACATTGGAACTCGATTGAAACCTATGGTTCTCTTAAGATTCCGATTCACATTCATACTATTGAAGAAAAATGAAACGGTTCTCTAGTCTTGAGTCAAATACATATATAATAACAGAGTCATGATGGAAAACGAATTCAAACGAAATATGTCTTCGCTCTGTTAGATTGTTTTATAACCATATATAGTGACCTTTCCGAATCAGAACTAATTAATTAACACGAAACCAACCTGATCATAGTTCTTAAGTGTCGTTCATTCGGTAACTGTTAGTAGAATGTAGTACACAGTTACTATTATCATTATTTTTTAACCATCAGCTAAGATTCTAATCTTCTTTTACAAAAATTCATTAAAATATAATTGTTATTTATTTCGTAATAAGAAATAGAAACTGCTTGTTTGATTTTGTTTACCGCTCATTCCCCAGGTGAGGATTTACGTAGTTGGGTTTGAACAAACTCTAGGTTGAAGGGCTAGTGTTATTACCCAGTTGTTCGAACTAGAATCGTCGAGGAGGGATTAGAACCTCGTAGAGAGAATATTGAAACAAATCAACCACTAATACATCGCTTTACATAATCAGATAATATAAAGTAATATGATATTCATTCAATGTGGATTGATTTGTCATAACTTTAATAAGTCAATTTTCCGTACTTGACGACTATCTCTCACCATTAGTATGTCACATTTCTTTCCGCAACTAAAAGACTTCCTTCTATTAGTAACAAGTCTAAAGTAATTGCATGTAAGTAGTGTCGTTATAAGATTTGAAAGTCTTTAGTCTTGTGCTAATGTAGAAAACATATATCTCAACTCAACAGCATAATTCAAATTGCCTACTGATCATTGTAAATTACTGTCTTCATTCTATCAGAAAAAAATCTTTGAATGTCATTTTAGAAAACAGATAGAATAAATGACAATGTCAGTCTTCATATAAGAAAACTGGTTATTAAATGTATATCTATATGAATATGTATTAAATTCATTCTGATATTGAAATTTTCGATAAACCTAACCTTAACAGCATGAATTATATTCAATATATTAATTCACTATTCAATCATAAACAGACCTTATGTATATTAAATGAAATGAATTTTTTTCTCATAGAATTGTTTGCCCCTGTGAAAAGAAAATACATTAACAGGCTGTTTGTTTTTTCTTTTGTTTAAATATTACTGTGAACATTTACAAATTAGTAGTATTTACCACAGAATTATTATTATTATTACTATATTGTTTATCAGGCATCTCTTGCTGAATATATTGAGCAGTATACAGTATAAGCGGAAATGTACTTCATATAATTATTCTTTAAAAATTATGAAGGGGTAGCAATTCCGATATTTGTGTATGATAGTGTCAGCATATATATATATAGTCAGTGAGGAACTTCAGCTGACTTTCGAAATAAAATTTCTCATAGATATTGAATGACAAACACAGGAAGAGTTGAAAAGACATCAGTAGGATATGGTATAAAGTATGTAAAATTAAAGGTAGGGAACGAGGTCAAATGAAACCGTTTATTTTATTTCTTCCTTTCAGACGAAAATACTTTTTTGTTTAAATAAATTTCTAACTTACTTACGCTACCTATTTATGCTTATTTTAGGAGAAAAGAAATGATTGAAATATAATGATAATTTTATAAAAACAATCTGTGATTGTGCCGGAAACTTCTCTTTTATTTTTTACTTATGTTGAATAAGATTATAAGTTTGTCTTACAGTGTAGATGTTACTCTATTTCATTTACCTTTGCTAACAGTTAATTATCTAAAAATATTATAGAAATGAATATAGATCTGACTTCTTACTCACCACTTAACTAAATATTCTTATTATATCTCCTTTTTTTCCCATTAATCACATATTACTTCATACCATTCTTATAAATCATTAGTGATCTTCACGAGAATTCAAGGTACGTTCAGTAGAAAATTTAACCAAGGGTCCTATTAGTTAATTCATACCTGAAAGCATTTTAAACTACAAATAACAATTAGAACAGATAGTGAATTTGTACGTATATGGGGCAAGGCAAAGCATTGTGTATATGAAGTGTCTAGATAATAAGCTTTACTGTGATATCGCGTCACATAATGGTCATGTTACTAAATGGAAATAAATATTGGTGTATCATTGTTCATTATTTTAAACTCTATAATGATAAGCTCAACTAATTGAGTAAAACTTAATGGTGCTATAATTCAAGTCTATATCATTAGATCAAAAGACGTTTATTTAGTATTGATACAGGTATCGGTTTCACATAAAATAACCGTAAATTAGCTAATTCGTTTTTGATAGTTGGTCAAAGCAAATTTAGTTGTTGGTTTATTTAATATAAATAAACGTGTATTTGTCTCCTTATTACTTTGATTTCAAGCTTGAAGTCCCTTTAACATATAAATAGATATTTCATCACTGTTTTTCTATTTTCCATTTTAATTCTTACAGACAAATTATCAGACAACATTGTCTGATCAGCAGAAAGCTTTCTTGAATGAGATGTTACTGTCAGCCGCTGCAGCAGTATCTGCATCAACAGTCAGTGTATCAAAAAGTGACAATCGATTGAATGGAAGCTTCATTAATCAAACATCATCACCTGCAGCAACTTCATCTCCGTCATTTTTTGCATCACCTACATTACTAGGACAATTACCGTCAAATGATTCAAATCCTACAAAATCACCATTTACATTGTTGAATAATATTACGGGACTACCAAATATACCGTTTCAACTACCAGTGAATACGCCACAAATCAATTGTTCATCTGGAACGACAACATCAATACCAACATCAGGTATTCATGAATTATCACCATCATCCAGTTCTGGTCTGGGTTTAAGTAGTGTAAATAGTCCATTTGAAACATCAACAATTACAGTCACTACATTGGCTAACACTGTCTTCATGTCATCACCATCATCCTCTTCCTCGCCTACTAATTCTCTGGGATATCGTAGTATTACATCACCGGGTGGTTGTAGTAGTGGAGGACAATCAAATATTAATATAAGAAATAATCTATTGTCGAATATGCGAACGACACATAAAAGCCAAGAATTCAATCATTTACATACAAATAATATTCTGATGAATGGACAATCTTTAAATTTGATGGATTCCTGTAATAGCGGTAGCCAAGAAGTTACAAATTTACCATTGAACATGCAAAATATAACCCAAGATAAAGAAAAATTCTTGAATTTAAGTAATGAGAACAATGAGAATATTTTTAATTTAACACAATTGAATAAAACACCAAATTCCTCTACTATATTATCAACTGGAATCAATAACAATAGTATTAACTCATTACCCATGTTAAATTGTCCATCAGATATGATGATGTCAGCTTTGGGTAGTTTTGTTCATTTAATGCCATCTGTTAATAATTTATTAACTGAAACTACTACTAACAATTTTACAAATAGTAGTATGAATAATGGTACAACAATGAATCGAATTGATGAGATAAATCAATCAAATCATTTTACTAATCAATTATCCAAATCTATGTTACAATCAATATCTCCTCAACATCATCATCAACATCAACAACAATTACTAATGGCAAATGCATGGTTAACTAATTTAACAAATGGGAAATTTTCAAATTATCCTAATAATTTAATAGATCCATGTGTTATGTTTAATTTATTAAATTTAAATTCTAATACAATAGGAAATAAATTAAATAATGAAATTTCAAATATTTTACCATCAACAGATTTAAATTGTTCAGAAAATTTAAAATTTAAAACAAATACTACTGATTTAAATTCAGTAAATATCAATTCTATAAATTCTGATAATATCAATACTACTAATATTACTACTATTAGTAATAATATAACTTATCCAATAAATTGGTCAAATTTTAATAATTCAATACCTATCAATGTAAATAATTTAAAAATAAATAATAATAATAATGAAATAAGTCACCCAGCAACAAGTACATTTAATAATTTCACTTCATCATTTCAATTAAATAATAATAATGAAACAATGATAGGTATGAATTTAACAAATAATCAACAAATAAAATTAAATAAATCTATACAAGATGGTAATACAAATGTTTTCACTTCATCATCATCACCATCATCGTCGTCGTCATCATCGTCATCATCATCAATGAATAATGAAGCTGAAAGTTATCCATTAATGTCGAGAATTTCACTTAGTAATAATAATAATAATAATAATGGTTATGGTAATATTAATAACAGTAATAATATGTCTTGTTTATTTCCTAATTTAACTTATCCATCATTGGGACAAGATAAATTTTCTTACATGAATACATTACCTTTTATGATGAATGGTATTAATAAGGTATTAGATATGAAAAATCAAGAAATAACTGATCTTTCATTAGATTTATCAACAACATCTACAACTATCAATAATAATAATATTGATAACAATGGAGTTACAATGGTTACTAACTCTAATAATAATAATATAAATGGTAATGACTATAAATACAATAATAACACAAATGATTGTAATTTTGACATCATTAAAAATATAAAAACTAATGATACTAAAAATTGTATTTTAGATATGAGATCAAATAATCAATTAATGAATGATAAATATTCATCTATTGAACAACAAATGATTAATTCATCATTATATTCTTCAACAAATTATACAGTATCAACAAAACGTAAACGATCACGTCCTGTTTATATTTCACCAGAAAAAGAATTAGTAAGTTTTTGTTCTGTACATATGTATATTCTGAATTTTCAATGATGTTTCTACTTGTTTAAAAAAACAAAGACATTTAGTAAGTTGCAGGTACATCCAGCTGACGAGTCCCAATTGGGACGAAACGCGCATCACACTGGATTTCACTGCTAGCAACTATCCATCTTGTGAATTAAGGCTATATCGAGGCAATACGCACAGTTTGCACATATGCCAATAAGAGACTGACCAGTTGCAGTTCTAAACATCAATGGGAAGATTCAAATAAACAATACTAAGTGAATTTAGTAAGTTAGTTATCAAGTGCAAATTTGCGTATTGGGTTTTTGAAAGATATATTACGATACAACAGCTGATGTCATAATAAATACACCTTCAAAACAAATTACACTAAATAAAGTCTAAACTCGTAACTGAGCAGATGAAAGCCAAATACTTTAGCCACTAGGCCATTAGTATATTTTTAAGAGTTTAATAAAAGGGTGGCTTCCAAACTATAGTTTTTATTATACAATGATTATCTTTAATTTATTGAAAAGTATTTTCCTGATCAACTGAATTTAACCATTATTTAGATAACATTAACTTCATTAGGGTTTTCTGTAGTTTATAACACAGGTTGATATTAGCTAGATAGTCATTAAAAAAATAGGAAACACTTGACACCTGGCTCATCCTGGCATGGGACTCAATTATTCACGTCAACGAATCCGCTAGGGGTCGAACCCATGACATTCGAGTCTTGGGTAGAGTTCTTAACGTTTCTAAATTCATACGATTTGTGTGATTTCACAACCGTCTTGCAATATTAAGTTTTAAACATTTGAATTTATTGAATTTGTATGCTACTATCGAAAGTTTTATTATTTGGCTTCTCCAGTTGTTACTACTCTTTTGTAGAAGAGTACCAAGTATGAGATTTGATTATTGTAATGTAACCTATGTCACGTCGTATTGAATTGTTTCATGTAAAACTACTAAATCATGGTTATTCATATCACCACTTAAATAAAAATAGATTTTTATAACTTTAATCTAGAAGAAATAGAAATGGTTAGAAGACACTTCAATTAACAAGTGATTCAAGTCTAAAATTGGAATATCATAAACATTAAAATAATAATAATGATGATGATTAGGGATGATACCATTCCCATATCCATAATTATGTTTATTTATTTAATGGTAATGTCTGTTCAATGACCAATAAATATTACTGATGAATTTAAAATCAATTGATATGATAAAATGAATAATCATTATTGTATACAGTTGGATTCACATTAGATAAGATAAATTTACATTACAATGGTTAGTTAAAACTTACCGTTATAAGACAAGAAAACGATTGGTGACACTATTTGGTGGGGGGGGAACACCATATTTATTTATTTATGTGCATTTATATGTGTGTGTTTATATAAATTATAAATCATTATTTATTTGGATTTCTTTATCATCAATTTTCTCAGGCTTCAGTATAAATGTAATTAATAATCTTAACTTAAATGTTTCCCGTAGAAAGTTCTACACCGTTTGAATATATATGAATGCAAAAAACTAAAGAAAAAGGTAGTGTTACTGTGATTTCTTATTTTAATAATAAAAGCATGAAGAATTCGAACAAAATTTACTTAATTTTTTTTAGGATCTGTTATGATCAAAATGATATAGGTGTTTTATAGTCAAACGATACTTCAAAGATTTGGATTAAAGTCACCATAAATGAAATATACATAGGATGTCTGTGTTTACGAAGTTAGATTAATTAACTCATCTACAACACGTCCTACTAGTAAAAACGAGTAGAAAGTTAGATGAATTATTGGTAAGGAGTAATTGAATTTAATCGTCAACTCGTTTATGAGCTACTGGACATTCCACTGTCATTTCCTTTGACAGACTTACACATTGTGAGAGCACTTTATTTATTCAATCTCGACCTTGCTGAACTAGTTTATATCATAGATCAGAAGGGGTTTTGTTGAGAATTCAGTATTTTCATAGTTGAAATCATGAGTCAATTGAAGCTAGACCACCATGGAAAACCTGGAAGTACTGGATGGTTGTTTCGTCCTATTGTGGGACTCCTCAGCAGTGCGCATCCACAATCCCGCACTCTAGAGATTCGAACCCAGGACCTACTAATCTCGCGCCAGAGTACTTAACCGATAGACCACTGAGCCTGCATTCAAGTCTAAGTTTATATCGTCTAAGTGGACAAAAGTCATTCACACCTTCTTATGAATACTCTTTAGTGTAAAATGAAATGGGAAATGATAAAAAAGAAGCTATAATCAGTTAATGAATAATTTTGCAAAGAATCACACTATAACCTATCTAATTAAACAAACTCCATCAATGTAACTGTCACGTAAATTGCTAAACATATATTATATTGTATTATTTCAATTATCAACTGACATTAATGAAGTTTTAATAAATGTTCATATTCTATGTAATACAGTGGATCACAGTTAAGTTGATATTTAAGATTGTAAACCAACAGTTTATTCAAATCTTGTAATCAGTAATCAGAATGCTTTTGCCAGTTAGTTCAAACACATCTAGTTACCGAAATCGATAAAAGATGCTATTAACAGCTAAAGTAAAAATGTCACCATATTTAGGTAATAGTTTATTTCAAATTTATTTGGTTTAAATTGTTTCAACTAGGCATATTTGTTCCTTTTATTAACTAAACAAAGGGCATTAGCATTGAGATCTGTATTGCCATTTAGTCAAGTACACAGTGAGATAAACTATTCAGTGCATGATTTTGGTGTAGCCTCAGGAAGGTCCTAATCACCGCCCTTTCGTGGTCAACGTGTTGTCTACGAAATTCAAACGACGGAAAGTGAATGTTAGGCGCTTTGACCACGTTCGTGGATATCAAGGATCAACTTAATCGAGTTGGAAAACACTGGTTACATACCAATGGTGCACACTGACTCCAGCATCCTGATGGAATAAATTGGGAATAAACCTATTGTTGGTTACCAACTATCATGAGACTGCATAACCTAACGCTGCCCCATTATCTCATGGATTAGATCTGTAGGTCAATGGTCTGGGGAATGACTCCTTAGGAAAACCACCTGCTTCGGTTTGGGCGCCCTGTCAGTATTCCAGCTCTCCCACAAATCGAAAGATAAAGTGTGTTGCATATATATTTGGTGCCTCCTTGTACCTATGATTATGTGCCTAAATAATTTATAATATTATGTAGCTTGATATACGTCTATTCGATTTATTGATGGTGCCCAATGTGTTATCTTCTGTATAGATACTGAATGCTAAGCATTTACTTTCATTATTTAACAGAAAAAGAAGTCATGCTGTAGGTAGATGTAAAACTGATTAGTTTACAGATATACTTGTACATAATTAGATAAAGTTATTGTATGATGTCTGTTTGGAGAAAAAACTAAGATGACGTAAATCATTGTATGTTTATTACATTTTCTTCATTGTATTTACTTTATATTGATGTAATCGTTTATTTTTATTATTTAAACAATCTTGAAATATAATCATCAAGTTATATAAATACATAGATCTTTTATATGGCGTCATTTCGATTTTCAGTACTTCATGAAGTTTTTTTCTTCTGTACTTTTCATAGAAACGTAGTTCTATTGAATTTAATCAATCATTTGATGGTGAAGATATGAAAATGAAAAGATATCATACAGAAAAGACCAATTTAAGTATAAATAACCATAATAATTCTGATTCGTGTATTGATGATAAGAAATCCTGTTGGAAAATAAAACAGAATGTACAAAATATATCTGAACATGTTATTGAAGAACATGATAGTGATGAAGAGCACAGATTGACTATTAATCAGTCATCATCATGTTCGTCATCATCATCTTCTTCATCAATGTCATTGACGAGAAATACATTCATGCAGTCGAAATCAAATAATACGGTAACACGTAATCAATTATCGTATCATGTTGCTCAGTATTTAATTAAAGATATGAAACCTCCTGAGACAATCGGTGGAGAAGGTTTTCGGGTATGTTGAATTTTAACATGTTTGAATTATATCACTATTAAATGATAAAATGCGATTTGAATTTACTTTGAGTGAGATAAACATATATTTTAATAAGATACATTCATATCACAAGAGAATGATAATCAACACCTTTAACACAAAATGACATGATTTAGCCTAGTGGTATCAAATATATGATGTTTTTAGAGAGGCTTAATCATCCTTCCTGAAGAAAGTGAATTTTCGCTGATACAGTATCGACTTCCCAATGGTTTCCTAGCAATTTTCTTCATGAAACCTATCTTTGAACGGAGAACATGAAATAGCTGTAGAAATCATTAGATAATATTGTCTTTTCGGGTAAAAAGTTATAAAATTATGATATTATAAATGTAAAAGGGTTGTGAACTAGGCTTAAATAGTGTAAACAAGAGAAGTTTAACAGTTTAATGGATCTGATTTATGTTTCTATGTTAAAATTGTTTTAATAGTTTTCATGTGTTTGAACAAAGAATTCCATCACTCATTAGTAACAATTTTCTTATCTCGGAGAGGGATTGTGAATACACACTAGTAACGAGTCCCACAATAGGACGAAACGATTGTCCAGTGTTTCCAGGTGTTCCATGGTGATCTAGCTTCAATTGACTTATGAACTCAATTATCAGATTACTATAATATCTACAAAAACCCCTTTCTGATAATTATCTCTTTTTCATAAATCGTAATTTAAAATAACCACAGGTTACTAATTTAATACTACACATAGATAGTATTTTGACCTATATTATGAATGGAATAGTAAACGTCGAAAATTTTCATTCATTTACACTTTCACTACATACTATTTTAAATTTATTTTTATCTTTTGTCATCAAAAATAATACATTCAACTATGTACACTTTGATGACCTAAATTGATTTCCGTTCCTTTTTTTGTTTTTTTGTTTTAGTCTGTTGTCAACACAATGCAAATGTATTGTGTATATACTTTGCTACTTGATATGCATGATAATTTTGTTAATTTCAACAAATTGTATTAGTTACTAGTTGCCTACATTAGATGAACTATCATACATATGACTAATTACTTATTCACAATAATGTTGATGACTTTAATAATTCTAGCTTTCTCATTCTATCTCTCTCTTTCTCTCTTTCAAATTTGCTTATCCCTTTTTTTTTCTATTTCTTGTTTCTTATTTTTGTATAAAGTAAAAATGAAATTGTATTTTAGTTTTAATTCAACCCGCATTTAAATTATGACAAGAGTAGTTAAAGAACTGGCAGTAGTAAGGTTGATAATGGTGATACCAATGATAAGTAGTGAATATTTTCTCAATATTCTAGTCAAAAATTAGATGGGTAATGTTAGTCTCTACCCGGAGAAGTCGTAGCAGTGATTTTTCTCAAATGAGAACTCCAATTATTCTCTTTTTCATCTTGCCGTTTACCATATCTAATTTAACTAAACTGAATATAGTTTCGGCCATGGTTGTCATGATGATTTCTTTTTTTTTTAATGTTGTGCTACAAACTTACTGTTTAAGGTTAGTATACTTTCACGCTTTTTTTATTGTCTGTCCATCGTTCTATCTTTCTTCTTATTTCTTCTGTTCACTAGTTTGTTTTTTTTGGTAGATTCTTATATTTAACGACTCATCAACATTTTCTCGATTAATTTATCTCATTTATGATACGGGTTTTCGATACTTATTGTTAATTTTCTTCATTTATTTGTGTTCTTGTACCATGAATAAACTGATGGAAACACTATTGTTATCACTAAAGATACAAAATAAGAGTTGTTTTGAGAGAAAAGAAAAGAAGATAGGGAGTGAGCATATATGCATATGTATAAATGTATACATAACTACAAGGCTATCTAGTGTACCGGTATGTATTAGTAGATTCTGTGACTGTAAGATACATACATCTGTCGAAACTTAGAAACAATCCATCTGTCTTTATATTTTTACTTCTGAAAATTGTTTGACCTCTGGATATATATGTTGCCGGATTTAATTTTTTTTTGTGTTAAGTTGTTTATTTTTTGAAAATGCTTTTTTTTCGTTTTCACTACTAGTAGATATGAATACCTTTTTATATATAAATATATGTGTGTATACACTGATAGTAACAGCACTAATATAATTGTCTTTTACACGTGACCTATCACTAAAAAAGAATGCATTTATCGAATAGTATACTTTCAATAGTTTTAATATGATGTATGAAAATAATGAACTTTATTATTTCATTGTTCAAGGAAGTAACTAAGTAAAACAAAGTTAAACCATTTAAAAAATTCATTTTATTGAATTCGTTCAATTATTTTGATGGGCGACAGTAAAGTTCTTTGAGAAATTGAATGTGAAAATATTGTGTAGTTTTGAGAATTAGATGTTCGTCACATCTACACTATACTACAAAGACAAGTACTTCGTGGAAACTTTTCATGGTAGATTGTCTGAGATCAGTTAATAAATCACGAAAAGCCAAACATAATGGTAGTAATAATAGAATTTTAGACCTCAACTCAATGGTCAAAAAGGGTGTATTATCCTAAACGCGTATCGTGAACCTCTTAGATCGACTCTATTTCACGTTATGGATGGGACAGAATAGCCTTCCGGTGTGTTTTGGTTTACAGCAACTTCTTGGTTGTTGCCTTTTCATGGCATCAAAAGCATTATTGAAATTTTAACAATCTTAATATATTTTGTTTTCCAACTGATGTTTTTATATCTAAAATAGTTTAAGATCCCTTATTTCAGTCAAACACTCTTATCATGTAATGAGTGATTATTTTAATTTTCCAATAGTGAATAAATCTGGATCTATTATAACTGAAACATACTTGTATGGCTTAACATAAGAAAGAAGACAAACACTGGTTACAGATGAATATTTATCTCATATTCAAGTACTAGATCTTTGTAAATAATATCTCAGTATTCAAATTTATCTCGGATTGATTATTAGTTTAACCTGAGTAACTATAACCTAAACAAATATACTTAATACATAGTTGTTATAATGCTTGGTGGTTTAGCTTCAAATGACTCACGCTTTCAACTATGAAAAATACTGAAATTTCCACAAAACCCCTTCTAATAATTATAATCATGTTTATAAATTATTATGTTTTCATTAAGACTAATAAGTAGTATAAAATGAAATAATTTTCAAAACTTCAATCAATAATCAATCCAATATTAATATTCATAAATCAATATTCTTGTTGAATATTTATTTATCAGAATGGGTTTTGTGGAGATTTTAGTATTTTTCATAGTTGAAAGCGTGAGTCATTTGAAGCTAAACCACCAAGCATTATAACAACTATGTATTAAGTATATTTGTTTAGGTTATAGTTACTCAGGTTAAACTAATAATCAATCCGAGATAAATTTGAATACTGAGATATTATTTACAAAGATCTAGTACTTGAATATGAGATAAATATTCATCTGTAACCAGTGTTTGTCTTCTTTCTTATGTTAAGCCATACAAGTATGTTTCAGTTATAATAGATCCAGATTTATTCACTATTGGAAAATTAAAATAATCACTCATTACATGATAAGAGTGTTTGACTGAAATAAGGGATCTTAAACTATTTTAGATATAAAAACATCAGTTGGAAAACAAAATATATTAAGATTGTTAAAATTTCAATAATGCTTTTGATGCCATGAAAAGGCAACAACCAAGAAGTTGCTGTAAACCAAAACACACCGGAAGGCTATTCTGTCCCATCCATAACGTGAAATAGAGTCGATCTAAGAGGTTCACGATACGCGTTTAGGATAATACACCCTTTTTGACCATTGAGTTGAGGTCTAAAATTCTATTATTACTACCATTATGTTTGGCTTTTCGTGATTTATTAACTGATCTCAGACAATCTACCATGAAAAGTTTCCACGAAGTACTTGTCTTTGTAGTATAGTG
>NC_031502.1:33811641-33912015 GCF_000237925.1 Schistosoma mansoni | reverse complement strand
ATGTTTATAAATTATTATGTTTTCATTAAGACTAATAAGTAGTATAAAATGAAATAATTTTCAAAACTTCAATCAATAATCAATCCAATATTAATATTCATAAATCAATATTCTTGTTGAATATTTATTTATCAGAATGGGTTTTGTGGAGATTTTAGTATTTTTCATAGTTGAAAGCGTGAGTCAATTGAAGCTAGACCACCATGGAAAACCTGGAAACACTGGACGGCCGTTTCGTCCTATTATGGGACTCCTCAGCAATGCGCATCCACGAATACTCATTTTTTTCTCTATATTATTTTTCTTTATAGAAACTTTTATCACTATTTACAAATCATAAATTACCAACTATAAAAGAAATTTCTGAAATAACATTCCCTGAATTATACACTGAAATAGAAGATCATCTTAATGAATTACTTGACAATAGAATGATACAATCTAATTCATTTAATCCTGCATTCAGTTTTTCAATTGAATTATGGAATACGATAAATAATGATAATAATAATAGTAATCTATCTAAAGATTGTATAGTCACAGAAAATAAGCAACAGTTTGCAAACATTGGTATTCATTACAATTCTAGTCAACCAACAATAACACATAATTATTTATATAAATCTATACAAGTAAGTATTGTCAACTGTATTTATTTTTTGTTTAATATACTTCTAACAGGCAGAATTATTTTCACAATAATGAACGACAATCTACCTTACTTACGCCTGTTTCTCCTCGTGGAGGTGCAGAGGCCAAACACCAGCATTCTCCTTCCAGCTCTGTCCTGGTCAATCCTTCCCAGTTCTTTCCAGTTGTTATTCATCCCTTTCATATCTGCTTCTATTTACCGGCGTAGTGTGTTTTTTGGACTTTCTTTTCCGCTTCCCTTCCGAATGCGGACAATCTACCAGTGAGAGTTAATGACAGAATAACACGATTAATACAGTTATCATTGAATATGATAAATACTAGTTAATTTAAGCTGAAAGATATAGAATTCAAAGCGATTTAAATTAATCAGTATGAAATCTTAAAGAATCGTTATTCCATGTCTAGTATTTCCTACTTCTCACAAATTCTTGAGTTAGATTATTGTCAGAGTTGATAAAAGAGTATGGTACAAAGAGGCATCAAATATGTATGCAACACACTTTATCTTTCGATTTGTGGGAGAGCTGGAATACTGACAGGGCGCCCAAACCGAAGCAGGTGGTTTTCCTAAGGAGTCATTCCCCAGACCATTGACCTACAGATCTAATCCATGAGATAATGGGGCAGCGTTAGGTTATGCAGTCTCATGATAGTTGGTAACCAACAATAGGTTTATTCGCAATTTATTCCATCAGGATGCTGGAGTCAGTGTGCAACATTGATTTGTAATCAGTGTTTTCTAAGTCCATTAGGTTGCTTTCGTGGACAACATGTTGGCTACAAAAGGGCAGTGGGTATGAGTTCTCTGAGAATAGTTGCATATGAGAGCATCTCGAGAGGAAGAGCTGACTCTCCACTGTAGACCGTACTATAGCTTAGATAGTTTACAAACGTGAATAATTGTCAAATTAAATTCAACAGCTTCAATTTTTCATAACAATTTATTTCAAAGTTAACGAATGAGTAAATCTCAACAAAAAATATTCTAGTTATCTATTAGGGTTAATCAAAGAAGAAAAGTTGTATTGTCTAACACAGTATTTAATAGAATAAATTTACAAAATAATTAGTTACTTTAATGTAAAAAGTGTACATTAGTAAGTAATCTAATACATGTATCATTACTTTAATATTGTTATTTCTTAAGAATCCCAATCGTACAAATTTACTTGAAGTTATGGATAAATGTCGACAACGTCTACTGTCTAAACTTCAACTTACAACAAATGAAAATATGTCAGGAATTTCATCAACATCTTTAGAAGTAAATACAATTACTACTACTTCTACAACATCACCATCATCATCGTTATCATCATTTGAGACTACATCAACGGGGATTTCCGATAAAAATATTAATATTAAAACACCGGAACAATCTCAGTCACTAATGAAAGTTATGCAATGGCCAGTACCTATCATAACTAATGATGTTGAATTTTTAAAACATTTAATTGATGAAATTGAATCAAATATTATTATATTACCATGTCTGGTATCAGAATTATCGAAAGCTTTATTAGTAAGTATATTATATATATTCAGTCTGATATAAAAAGTACAGTTTTTGGGTATAATATGAAAAATGTCAGAAATCGTACATGAAGTATCACACAGATTATAAATAAAGGCAGAATATTATTCAAAGTATTTAAAAAAAAAGATAAATTTTACACCTAATACCTTAATTCGTTTTTAAGTAATATCTTGATTTAGATTAATTCAGATAGATGATTTTGATATAATTTTCGATGAATTGCTCAGTCGAAGAAAGTAGAAGAGTATAGTAAACATTTTAGAGCTCTTATTAAAATCATCATAGTTAGATTGTGACTAGAAGGGGATTTCAAAAACATATATTCCTCGCTATTTGGAACTTATCAGTTATGAATGTACCTGAAATGAACTGGAATCCAGTTCTTTTCGCATTAAACAGTAATGTATTATCTATTGAGTTAATAAGTCTGAATTACTATTATATTGTTCAACCGGTATACCGTTTTATCTTAAGTGTGAAAAATCATGAATTATCAAACTTCTATTTCTCCACAATCTGATATGTACAATGGCTTAAATGTGAACTACCGACAAAATCTTTTAAGAAAAATTCAACCCAACCATCAAATATTATCCTTAATATGAATAATTATAATACTCAAACCTTTCCATTTAATTGGAATTGTAGAGAAAAGAAACGGTTGACGTTTGGTTAAATACAATAAATTTTTTTACAGATTTTAGGGAAGAATTTACTACTTAATTAACACTCTATATTAACTAAACATTCAGTAATCTATTGTTGAAATAGTACATTTCATCATAAACTGTTAATATTATCTCTAGTTTAGTACTTATAAATAAACAGAATATGAGCACTGCTGAGGAGTCCCACAATAGGACGAAACGGCCGTCCAATGCTTCCAGATTTCCCCTGATGGTCTAGCTTCAATTGATTCACGCTTTCAACTATGAAAATAATAAATCTCTACAAAAACCCCTTCTGATAATAAAACAGAATATACAATAATTTACATAATTTTCAATATTGTTTTGAAGTCACAGATTCTTTTTAAAAGTACATTTTAAAAAGAAAATGAAATCATTAGTTCTTATATCTATAATATAAAGAAATATCTTTAATCAATACTACTATTATTACCAGTAGCAGTAGTAATAGTAGTCTCAATAATAACAATTGTACTTCAGTGATCTTGTATAACTGAATGAAATTACTATGATATACACATTCCAAATTATGATTATGATCATTATTAATCTCAATATGTATTTTCTCTCATTTTTCTCACATTGTTTTATTCATTCCATGAGATGAAGATGTTTGCTTGCTTCTTCTTCTTCTCTTTACCAAAGATGGTAAAGAAAAAATGCAGGTGAATAATACAAAGAAAAAAAAAGAGAACAGAATTATAATTAGTACCACAATTTCTGTGAATAATTTACTAAAAAACTTCAATTACACATGACTTAAAGAGAATAAGTGATGATGATAATAATAACCGTAATAATGATAGTGAGAAAAAATCATGTAGAATTCCTTATTTTCTTACATTCAAATAGACATTTCTCTTGATCCAATTTCTCTCATAACTAATATACATGTATATATATATATATATATATATATATATATATATACATAGTACTATTTCTTTCTTATTACAAATAATAGATAGTTCATAATATAACTGTGTACTTATGAGATATTGTACAAGTGTGGTACACATGTAGAATTCATGATAATTACAATTATTCATATGCTTATTATATAATTATATTTTATAATATAAAGTACATTGTAGATAAGATTAATATCTACATAATCCTTTTATAAAGATTAATATTATTATAAGCATTTTAAAAATTTGCATAGTTGAAATCATGAGTCAGTTGAAGCTAGACCACCATGGAAAACCGAGAAACACTGGACGGCTGTTTCGTCCTATTGTGGGACTCTATAGCAGTGAGCATCCATGATCCCGTCTCACGAGATTCAAACCCAGGACCTACTAATCTCGCGCCAGAGCACTCAACCGATAGACCACTGAGCTGGCATCCGATGGTATTAATGTTTAACTTCAACCAATCCACGAAGTTGAGCAACCGGTCACCAATTGTTCAAAAATTCAATTTATCTTTACGATATTTTGAATAGAAATATTATCCATACAATTTACTTTCAAGAATATTTCAAAAAAATTTCAGCGAATGTATGTCTCATATCAACTCCGTACCCAAATACTATGAAAGTATTTGATCAAATTTAGACTAAAGTTCTTATATCAAAAAATATTGGTAAAATTTTATTATTAATCTTGATTATAAAATGTTAAGATAGGCAACTTGACAAGAAAATAATGTTTTACATTGAGGTGAAATATGTTGAGTCAAAAGAGAGAGAGAGAAAAACTCATTAAAATAAACTAATAAACAATGATCAGTACAGGGTTATGGAGATTGTTGGGGTTTGATTGTGATCATGAATCGATCAATGATATATCATCATTGAAAACCTAGTTCTAGTGAGAAGTCGTGACCAGTGGAGCTAATTTGTGTGACATGTGGGGGAGTTATCCACCAGAGACAATAAAAGATGGACGCGCGATATCGTGGATTGGTTGAAGTTAGACATCTATAGGTTAAGCGTTCACACACAAGATCAAAGGTCCTGGGTTCCAATTCAGTGTCAGAGATCTTGGACGCGCACTGTTGAGAGGAGTCCTATATTAGGACGAAACGGCCGTCCAGTGTTTCTAGGTTTTCAATGGTGGTCTAGCATTAGATGAATCATGACTTCGATCAGAATAAATAGTTAGTTATTTAATTCAGTTTTAAAACTTTGTAAATGAATATTTTATTTAAGATGATGGGTTGGAGGTAGTCATCAGGAAACTCTGAACCTAGATTTCGTGCTACTTGGAACTCGTCAGAAAGGTGTACCTGTAACCTTCAGGGAACCCATGCTCTCCGACAGATTCGATCCCTTGTCACTTAGCTTCATAGATAGAGACGTTACCTCTGGGCTATCCGGGCCGCGACTGACCTCCTGTAAGACTGGAATGTATTCTTAATTGATTTATTACTGGATGGTGATCAATGTCATGTGTGTCAGGTTTTTCTCAGTGCAAATCAAATCCTATCTATTACAGGCACACCTTGCTGGCAAGTGCCATGTAGCACGAAACCTAGGTTCAGGGTTTCCTGTTGACTACCTACAACCATTATCTTATGTCAACATAGTGCATGCAATGTTGAGTCACCTAAACCAGTGGCCACATTGCAACTTGGTCTATAGGATTCGATCTTCACTGAGACGGACCTGACATATATGACATTGATTACCACTCGGTGATCAATCAATCATGAATATTTTACTTCTTAGTTACAAAGTACAACACTCAATATATTAGGCCATATATATTATTTGAACAATTAATATTTTGGAACAATTTCATTCCGGTGATTCAAACCTAGATCAATGATTTTTGTTATTTATTTAACTCTTTCTTCACTCGAAACGGTATATACGACAAGTTACATGTTATAATTAATAGTTTATAAATAGACATTTCAGCATATTAAACATTGAAGCATATAAAACTCATAATAATTCACTTACACTAGATGAAGATATGTCAGAATTTTAATTTCCCACTCACTGAGATATTCCAAATACTATTATTTTTATTTCATTATCATTATGGTAATTGACTTCATGCATTAATATCAGTAATGGAGTCATTGAGGAATATCGTATAACTGTTTTGTTCAATTTTAGGATCCCTACATAATACTATTCGCTTTTCCACTATTCACCACAATATATTTAAAAATATAGTGGATTTGTTTCCATAAATCATTCAAATATAAAAATTCCTATCATTTTTCTTTTTGTTAGAAATCGCTATTATATGTGCGGATTGTTGAGTAGCAGTATTAGTAACCAGTAGCATATTTGTTTTGTTCACTAAAAACTGATCGAATCCTGTTAATTAGTTTATGATGTATTCATTAGTTCAAGTGAATTTAGATTGTATACACTATGCTTTTCATCATAGGTTAGTCATGGTTAAAACAACAGATTCATAATATCTGTAAATTTAAATTTAGGCCAAGCATTTTCACTACTCACGAGGGACACCAATTCTCTCAAAACTACCATATTAGCTAAACAAAACATACCTTGGGCTTTCTGGTAACTGTCTATACAACAATCTACTATAGAGAAGTAATAGTTATAATTCAATCTATGTAAAATGTATCCTATCTCAAAATGAATATAAATTCCACATTTAAACGTTAGTTTACCATCATTGATCACATAATTTACTTGTCAAACATACTAATCAAACAATATAAAATATAAAACGTAAGAAACATGAAGGTTGACATAAGATAACTAGATTTAGTAAATTCATTTGCTTTATAACAGCAAATTATGCTTAGTATTGAAAAACTGGGAAAAGAGCTTTAATATACATATTAGGGGCAGGTACTATGTCAAGCCCACATAGCGTATCCTGGTATTTGAGCAGATCAGTTTATTCATTCCTCTCAAGCTACATTTTGACCTAATCACTTATTCGCTTATCAACATTGACTGTTTTTATATTATCACATGTGTGTTAATTACTTACCCTATTCATCATATGTTTGTTACTTATTTTTGTTCAACTATAAATATTGATTCACTCTTAATTAAATGGAGTTGGTACACTTGCCTTCTCCATCGTTCGTTATTTCGATATGATTCGCTTCCCGATCAACGATTGTACGAAATATACGCATTCGAAATCCATTCTTGTGTTTGACTTATTTGATTTCGTTATTCACTGATGCAAGTCATTGATTATATACGAGGATTGGCGACATATATATTGAGACAGCAATCATTCGTCCGATCTAACTGGAGTCAGATATAGGGTCACTAAAATATATACAAATATATATAAAGCCTAATCAAATAAGACTTGTTTAATAGCTTCAGCTGATATTAATTTCTTTTCAAAATTATAGTCAGTAATATTAATCTGATTAGAAAATCATTTTTATCAATGGATACAATATTTCTTATGATAATTATGTGATAAAAAAAGCACACACACACTCTCACTTGACTCCACCCTCATTTTAGATAAATCAGTTAATTGAGTTAGTAACTATTTCTTCAAAATTTGTCAAATTGATAACATATTATGAAGAATATTAATCATTTAGATAAAATTCTACATTAATAAGACTTTAATAAATACATGTTTACGTATATATATCTATCTATACATAGACACATGCTTAAACAATTAATTTCACTAACATACCCTACTCTTAAATGTTGAACAAGAAATGAGGGTTATACAGATAAAAATCAATGATTAATGATTTTATATTGTTTATTTATTATAACATGGTAAACTATGTTTATATTAAAAAATAATTGAGAAAAACAAAAGCATTAATGAAAGCTCTATGTTAAATTGTTTACTAATGGAAAGCCAACATGTACTAATATTTATAGAATAAATGAATTTTAGATAGGAGTTGAATTGAGGCAATCCACATAGGATGAATATATATGGTAACTAAGATGGATTGAAATTTATTCAAAGATATCAATAATAGAATAATTTAAACACTTATAAATTACATTTGTAACTGTTACACAAGTTGGTAGCTATCTAAGCCTAAATACTAAGTAGTTAACTCATCAAATGTTTTAATTGAAAGGTATTGGGTTCTAGTCCCAGTGTGACATTCAACTAATGTTAATGTAAATCCAATTATTGAGTTCTAAGCTAGATGAAACTTCAGTCACGGATTACAATGCTAGCTATAATTTAGCTTTAGAAAAACTTTTAGTTAATGACACTATTGAGGCAATCCTTACAAAATGTTCATATTATAAGGGGTTTGGTGGAGATTTTAGTAATTTTATAAAGTTGAGATCATGAGTCAATTGATGCTAGATCACCATGGGAAACCTGGAAGCACTGAACGGCCGTTTCGTCCTATTGTGGGACTCCTCAGCGGTGCGCATCCACGATCCCGCCTTGCGAGATTTGAATTCAGGACCTACCAGTCCTACATATGCCAACTAAAACTGATTAAGACTTATTTAAGAATGTCAGGAAACATATAGTTCAATAGTATATAAATTAAATCATAGGGATTCATTATTTTATCGTGACTTATTATTATCCAATAATTTAACCTTTTGCTCTTTTCCTTTAAAACTTTTTTTTTACAAAGGTAGGACTCAATACCGATATAATTCGAAACTTAATAAAGAATCTATTAAAAGTGTATCAATGTAAAACAATGAAAAATATAACAGAATATTCTGTTAACAAGCTTAGTTTAGATGAAGTGAAAAAGTCAAATTGTTGTAAAGCTGTTTATGATTTATTAAACTGGTATCTAAATGAGTATTCTGTTGATAAAGATAATAGTGAAAATAATAATCATGAAATTATCATTAATGGTGACAAGGAGAATACAAATGAAAATGATCTGGATGAAATTGATTTACAAAATGTAAAAGGCATCATTTCTGTCTTCGATGTAAGTTTGATTATTTTATTGTTACTATAACTATTTCAGTAATCTACCCTTTGAATATATTCAAAAACTAAGTTGAGATTTATTTATTCATCTTTGATTAACATCAACTGTGTATGAAACTATCTGGTTGTTGAAATCAAGCTGAGTTTGAATCTGGAACTTGACAGTTGAAAACTGAGTACTACCACAGTTGTGTTAGCAGTAATAACAATAAAAATACAGTGGTAATTAGTTGGATTAAAGTAAACGAGATTTTTTGAAACGAAAATCTATGCTAAAATGAATCTAATTTGAATGTAGAGTTTGTACATTGTACTAGTAAAAGTATTTGAGATATTAATTTGATCATCTATAACGCAAACTCTCTGTCTTTCCAATATAGGCTTCAGGAAGTTTCTCTGACAGATGCTAGTGCTTCCGAAATAAAGCTATTAAACTTCTCGATTATTATATAGTGTTGGGTGTTTATCCGGTCTATTGGTGAACACGGAAAATTCACCTAGGGGAGTTGGAAAACCCTGATTACAAACCAATGGTGCACATGGGCTCCAGTATCCTGAAGGAACAAATGGCGTATGAACCAATCGTTGGTCACCGGCTACCATGGGACTGCATCTCCTCACGATACTCCACTGCCTTGTGGATCAGATATTCAGATCAAAGGCTCCGAGTGTGGCCCCCTAACGAAACCACCTGCTTCAGTCTGGGCACCTGGACAGTATCACATCCCTCACACAAATCAAATGAGATTTGTGTGGCGCATATATCAAAAACTTTTTAAAAATTAAAAATAACTAAACCGTTCCCTATTCAAGACATATTTAAATTGTCTTGTAGCTGAGCACATGCTATATGAGTTGTTAGAAGTTTTGTTACTGCTTAGTTTCATTCATCATTAAATTTAATAGAATTATTGTCTCATTAATATATTTTAATTTCTGACAGACAATCGGACAAACTTTGGAGTTTATCCACAAGAAAGATCTAATTCTAACTGGTTCAATGATCAAGCCAATATTAACAAATTTATGTGACATACGTCTTGCACATGAATCATCAAATTTAACTATAGTTGAAGAATTCAAATCAACAATTGTATCCTATTTAATGAATTCTTTCCCTAATAATGGTGCCGTTTATGAAACATTATGGATTGCCAGTTTATTGGATCCACGTTTCAAAAGTCAAGTGCAGGATAAAAAACCAACAGTGATTAAATTGTTGAGAATGAAGGTAATTCATTTTTGACGGATACATCGACATTTTATTAATATATTAGTTAACATGGCAAATTTAAGTCTACTACTAAATTCACTACTTTATAGAACATAGCTAACAAAAGAGAACTATTTAGTTATGTCTATGAAAGTATATATTTATTTCTGTTCCGCATTTTTACTGTACTTTTCAGGTTGACGCCATGTTCACCCAATCTCCTACTAGTAACGTTTGTAATAATACACCTAAATCAAATTCTGATAATCATTTACCAACTGAGACAACAACCTCTTCTGTTGACTCAACTACCATATCAAACAAACATAGTGGATTAGAAACTGTATTTGGTTTAAATTATTTTCCACGTACATCTCTATCTGAAGTTGATCGTTATCTTCGTGAAGATCCTATTGGTTTAGAAGAAGATCCTTATCAATGGTGGCAAACAAAATCATCTAATTATCCAAATTTATCTTTATTAGCTATGTATTATTTAGCTATATCATTGATATGTATTACACCAGAACGATTAAAATCATTAGATCATTCCGAAGCTAATAATCAATCTATTCCAGATATTAAATTAAATTTATTAACATCAATATATGGTAGTAAAAATAAGGGACAATTTCCTTCAACATCATTATTATTATTAGATTTACCTAATATCAATGATGTATTTGGTCAAGGTCGTTTAAATATTCATAATGATAATCAAATCATGTATAATTATTTATGGCATAATTGGCATTTGACAAAATTTGTTTAAATCTGCTTTTTGTTTGTTTGTTTGCTTGATTCTTCTTTTTTCTTTTCTTATTTTGTATAGACCATTAGTTTTCTCTGTTGAATATCATCTTGGAACAATTTTGTTTATTGCGTATAGTTTTGTTTTTTCTAATTGACTCATTCTACTTTATTAATTTTCACTGCGTTTATTTACCCCTGTGATATGTAAATTAAACCCTATGAATGTTATAATCATTGCCATCTATCTGTCCCATGGTATATATATATATATATATATATATATATAACATACCCTTATAGAAGTACAAACACTGTTAAGCAATGCTTATTCCATGCTATAATTGATATAATCCCCATAAAAATAGTCTTGATCGTTCTTTACATACTTTTTGTTCAATTTTCTTTTCACCATATTTTAAAACATTACAAAATGAATGATTGTTAATTTTGATATTCATTTACTACTTCTAAGAACATTCCTTATAATGAAGTAATTATGCATAACATAAATAATGTTGACAGGTTTTGTTTATTTAAAAGGGAGATGAAGAAAGTAAGGAAAGTGACGAAACAAATGACTATACAACTTCCTTCTTTTTTTCTCTGCATAAAATAAAATGACTTTTTTTTCTTGGTAAAAAGAAAAAAAAACAAAGAACCTGTAAATTTCTTCAATCATTCTATTATGAATGAATATAAATTCATCTTTCATATATATATACATAGTTATCCAAATATATTTTCATTCACTCCACCAGTTTTACCATAATATTTACCAGCAATTAAAAAAACACAACAACCATTGTAAATGTTATTCTTTTACTGTATCAAGTGTTAAAATCTTTTCTGGGCAATAATAAATACTTACGGTAATTCATAGGTAACACAAGTTGTTACCAGGTATTGGTATTATTATTACTATTATTAATGTATGTATTGTTTTGGTTTCTGTTTTTTTTTGTTTGGTACTATAAATATTTTCTATCTTCATTTTTGTACAGTTTATCATACTTTCATTAACTGATGATGATACATCACCAGTGAAAGGAAGTGAGAGAATAAAATTATTTAATAAATGTACAACTGTGTTCTTTTTTCTTGAAAAAAAACTTTAATTGTGTTTTTCTTTTTTTTTTTAAACAAATTATTCCACACAATTTTATTCAGTTTATTTTCTAAAAAAAATGTATGCTATAACGTGTTTCATTATTATAGATAAATAAATAATTCTATGAATTTCATCGTTTCATTGTTGTTGTCGTTGTTGACTTTTAAGAGATTATCACCATTTGTCGGATCATCACCATGTACTACTGATATGGATATAAGTAGACCACATCACACGCGTCCCCACTTTAAAACATTCGTTCATGCGGTGGTTCTACTCGCCATGCCACTTTCTTCTTTCAATGCAGTCTGTGCCAAACTCTCCGTCAGAATGTCGAGTCTATGGTGCGCTGACCTACATAGCTCCGTCGACCTGCCGGGCCACCAAAATCCGACATCCTCCTGGCACCTGGGACATTCAACACCCGCATTTCATAGGCCTGCTAAGCCATCTACATCCGATGTCCGCCCAGCAGCCACACGTCCTACTGCTCCTCTCCGTCGACAGCACCAGCCACAGCCAACGCCGCCCCGCCAGAACACTCCACTCGACGTCACCTCTGCGCACCAGACTGCCTCAACCAGCACCTCAACTCCAGACCCGCAGAGGTGTCTGCAGAACAGCGACCTTCCTCATTCTTGTTGGCAGCGACACCAAATGTAATGAGCAAGAACACGGGTGGAGACAATCGAATGTATTTAAGCACAAATTACAGACTATCTGACTACAATCTGATAACCGTACAGTAAGTAGTTAATTTGCAAAATAACAATCAATTGTCTCAATCTTAATTGTTCCTTCTGCAAATATCAGTCCGTCTTCTCTGATTTCATTGTTCATGCATTTTCGCACTGATTGCGCTTCATTCCTGTTCTTTACTTATCGATCTTCTGCCGAAATACATTCTATGTCTGACCATCACCATATCCTACTTATGTGGCTATAAGTAGACCACACCACAGTAGTAGTGTAGTGAACGAGAACACAAATGGGGACAATCGAATGTATTTGAACACAAAATTACAGTATGTCTTAGAACCATATAGTAAATACTTCATTTGTAAAATATCAATCAACTGTCTCAGACTTCATTGTTCTTTCGTTTCCAAAGTAATCATTCTCTGTTCACGTTCTCTTTTCTTTTATCTTCTTAGCCTTCTGCTTCTAGGCATTTCACTTTCGATTGGTGGTACATACTACTTACATCTGTCGACATCAGTAACACATACCACAGTAGTAGTAGTAGTAATATTAATAGTAGTAGTGAAAAGCAAAAAGTTTTGTGAATGGCTAATGACAAAAAATTTATCCAATGAACTATACAGACATTCAAAAGCAAATAACTAGTATCCTATTGTTAATTCAAAAACCTAAGAACATGAATTTTTCTGTCATATCTTAATGATATAAATCTCTTTTCACAAACCTGAAACAAATAAGGTAGGGAAACAGTCTAGAAAGTGAATATTTACTTCCGTTTAGCTATTGGAAATGTACATTAAAAAAACAAAGGCCTTGAACTTTCTGATGATCATCTTCAAATATTCAACATTAAACAAAGTTCACGATAATATTGAGTCGTTTTGACTAGTGAAGGTGTTGTAAACTTTACCGATAGAAACGGACTATCACCAAACAAATGACAATATTATGTCAACTAGAATATTATTATTAATAAATCAAACTTAAAAGCTAAATTCTTGACCACAATAGCCCAAATGTCATGAGTGACATGAATTTATATATGTAAAGAAGTTTCAGTTCTGTAAAAATCAGAATAAATGAAAAAATAGACAGAGAAGTGGGATTAAATTTAACGAACCAGTATTTTGCGTTATAGATTCAAATAGGTTTAGATGGTGGAAGGGGGAGTACATACTGTTAGTCGATAACTTCTCTTAGAACCAATGTTAATCTGAACAGATTGTCTAACAACATATTTGTAGTAGGCAGAGTAATCCGCACAGGAATATTCTTAAAATTTTTGTTTTTTTAGATTTCCTGTTCACATCAAAAATTTGTAAGGCTAAACATTAATTTGATAGGCTTTACACTTGTACTTGATGGAATTTCTGATGATATTGTCCAGAACGACAATGGGAGCTCTTGAATTAAACCACCCAGAATATAACAAAACCTGTAACGTTCACATCATCCTTAAATCACCATCATTTCCTAATCAGTTAATAAATTTACCGGCTCACTAACTTAAAATTTAATGTTAACAGCTTCGTGAGCTAGTAAATATAGTTTATAAATAGAAGAGCTTTTCAAGTTAGATAAATACATCATAACAGATAGAGATATCTCAGTAGAATATATAAATGAACATGATGAAAAGAAACTTTTTTGTTGCATCAGGTTTACGTCCATGAAAACTATAGATTTTTATTTTAATGACATAAGTTTATCTGAATAATTAACTCGAACGGGTTGAAAGCTACAACTCTCACTGTAACATCAAAAGACACGGGTCTTCGACTTTTAGCGAATAACCTTTTTCTCAGTTATAAGAAACAACCTAGTAAGAATAAAATTCTTGCTGACTGTCTCTCTTCACTTAATACATATATGTTAAGAATATTTCAAGAGTTTCTTCATTTACTCCTTTCTAATATGAACAATTCTAATCGATAGCTTTGACAAAAACTAGTAAATCAATATCGGCTAAAGTTTTTTAACCGTTTAGGTTTAAATCCAATTTGTATTTGTAATAAGAATTAATTAGATCTTAGTAAGTCTTTCCAAGTACACAAGGTTTACTGTTATATAGATTCTGATTTAAGTCAATTTTTTTAAGGTAAATATTATCAGAACAGAGATATGATTTTACTGTTAACAGTATTGGTTGCCATAGTTATGTTGTCTTTTCAGTGTTTACATTCTATCTGGCTTCAGTCATATTAGTATACTTATCTGTTAAAAGCTTATGTATTTGAGCTTATTACATAATTCAAGCAAATAATTACTGGTTATATGATAATAGTTTTTAATTTAATGATGGATATTATTGAAACTTTTAATAGGTAGGTTTCAATGGACTTGAAATGTTCAGCTTACATAACCCTCAAAGTTTTAGGAAATTGTTAATCAACAAAAAGATTGAATAAAAATGAAAATAATGTAAATATTATCTACAGACCTGACTTGAAATATATCGTTAACTTTAATTGTTAATAAGCCCAGTAATATTAGTAAATCCTATTTAGAGAGCTAAGTTATCCTAAACCTTTTAATGTTTTTTTCAAAATAATTGAATTCATGAGTCAATTAAAGCTAGACCACCATGGAAAACCTGGAAGCGCTGTATAGCCGTTTTATCCGAATATGGCACTCCTCAGCAGTGCACATTCATAATGTCTTACTCGGGACTCGAACCCAGGACCCACGGTCTCGCAAGCGAACGCCAAACCTCCAGACTACTGAGCCGGATGGCATCTAGCGGTACTAATGTCTAACTTCAGCCATTTCACGATATTACGCTACCGTCCACTATTGTCTTCGGTGAGTCACTGCCTTACAATACACACTGTTGAACTCCACTGGTCACGGCCTCTCACTAGAACTCCAGGAAATACCTCTTGAAGCCAGTCATTGGTGAGCACATGATTACTATTATTATTATTATTATCAAAATTGGGGGTTTCTAGAGATTGGGGTAATTTAATAGTTGAATTCACGAATCGATTAAAGCTAGACCACCATGGAAAACCCGGAAGAACTGGACGGCACTTTCGACCCACCTCAAACCCTAATAGACATCTTTTAGACTCAATCAAATACCGTTGTTTTCTAATATAAACCAGATTGCATTTTTAGAAACCGGTTAATCTATAAAAAGAACAACTTCTAATACCAAGAAAACTAGTAACATATGAACAATAAAGTGCTGTCTGAGTAATTAAAATATTTACCATAACTTTGGGTTTATCTGTAATCAATTAATAGTAATGAGACCGATGCGAATTTTACCATACACTGATTTGTAGAAAATTCAGTACGAAAGATTTCTGCCTAAATAATCCAAATGATAAAAAGTATAATTACCATTAAGAACTTTGAGATCTTAATCAATGAATCTTCTGCTCGACAAAAATGAAAGCCATTTATCTTAATCAAAAATTACTTTAAACATGATTTACTAACATATCTGTGGAAAATAAAATTACATTGAAAAGCCTTTTATATATTTTTACATGAATGTGGTTGGCATAAGTAATTTGCCAAATACAATCTAGATATTTTTATAAGAAATTGAGAACGGACTTGAACAAGACCTTTGTGTTCAGAATGATAATTGTAGATTATGTACAGTATTGTTCATTTTGAAGTTCAAAATCTCGAAAAAATGTTTAATTATGTGGTATTACAATTTCAGGTCATCAGTTCCTTAATCTTATTATCCACTAAGTTCTTGAACTTCTAGTCAGAAGTTGTAGTTAAAGGAATCATCACAGACAAAATTATAAATGGATGTTCATCAGTATACTGTACGATCATCGTGTTTTGTATTTTTACTTTATATGAAGTTGATGTTGCTTACTATTTATGAGTCCTAAATTGGAATGCATAAGGTGTTTAGTTATTTTAATTTTTCGGTATATCTTTAGTTAATCAATTCGAGAATAAAATAAAGTCAATTCTGCAGTCACTCAACTTAAATAAATCAAATAGATTTTTTTCAATTACAATATTTCTGAGTACTTTACATTAATCATACCTCTCACTGTAGGCTAAGACTTATTTACGTTTGTCTGCTTCTATGTAATTGACTGAGACCTGATTTTCTCTGCTCTTGTTCTTTCTTGAATCCCGTACAGGGTTTCCATAAAGATTCACTCTTTATTCAGGCGCTTGTTGCAGCCCAACACATCCTAGAACGCTGATGTTAATGCTTTTTTATGCTGTATCTATAGCTGTCCAGAACGTCTTCAGCCTAAGTCTCATCTTGTCACAACCAGGTGGTGATCTTGAGCTATGTCAGCTACACTCTCTTTACCCGCGTCTTCCATAAATATTTTGAATATATTTTATTGTTGCAGATATGATTTACCTGGTTCTCTGTAGTGCGATCCGGTGTGACAAATCTAACTTTGTGTATGCGTTTGTAGGGAATATTGTGCCACCCAAAATTATTTTGTTGAAGGCAAACATATTTGCAATTCTCTCACCATTCTCGTTCATTTCTCCAACTCAGTCCATGTCCTCCCATGATATCTCAATACCCAGTGTTATGCATTACCACTTTCGCGTCTGGGTCTCTCATCAGGATTCTCAAGTCATCTCATGATCACTTCGAACGATTACAGTCTCTCATCAAATCGATCTTCATCTTATTCATTTCTATCATTGGTTTATGCATAACATTGGATAATATTCATTGTGGTTTCCTCCTTCTTCGTTTTGAACGATGCTATGATGATCCTCGATCCATTAGACTCCCATCGCTCAAGTACATTTCGTGCTTCTTTGGACAACAGCAGTGCAACTCCTTGTATGTGCGAAGGATCTGCTCCTTCATGACTAGAGTACGACAACACCACTCTCAAAGCTAATATTTCTGTTCACCTCGTGCCCTATGATTTCACTTATTCTGGTCACTGTCAAGTTGTATTTCCTCATTCGCACATCCATTTGAATGGTCAGTCCAGTCTTACACATTGTCCGAACATTCCATGTATCTATATTAATTACTCTGTTTATTGTGGTTGTTAGAAGGGACATTGGTCTCGTGATTTCTTCTAAATGATGATCCTTCAGCTGATATCGTAGAGTTTAAATGGTTTAGAGTGTGTATTCTGGTTAGTGTGTTTTTATCAAGTTTGTTTTCCACATGATGAGGTTTCTGACCCCATTCCCAACCTTTCTCCTTTGCCCAGGCTTGGGACGGGCAGTCACCCTATAGGTGCTACAGATAGAGTTGCAAATATTAAATGAATAAATTAAGAGTAGAATGAAATGGTCGCACAGTGAAACAATTAAGCATCAGTTAAACTCATCTTGTTAATGATACAAATTCTGAACCAGAAGACTGGTAACCAAATACGAAGAGGAGTTTAGATATATCATATTTATCCAAATGGTAAATACATGCTGACATTAACCAAAATCAGATGATTGAATAAAGTTATTCCTACGTTATATTGACTCACACCGCTGGAAATTTAACTTAATTCATGATTATTAGAAACTAAAATATAATCTATCATATATGTATAATATATAACAATAATTTATTATTTAGACACATAAATATTGGTACAAAGAGGCACCAGATATATAGGCGCCACACAAATCTCATTTGATTTGTGTGAGGGATGTGATACTGCTCAGGTGCCCAAACTGAAGCAGGTGGTTTTCTTAGGGGGCCACACCCCGAGCCTTCGACATAAAAGTCTGATCCACAAGGCAGTGGAGCATCGTGAGGAGATGCAGTCCCATGGTAGCCGGTGACCAACAGTTGGTTCATACGCCATTTGTTCCCTCAGGATACTGGAGCCCATGTGCACCATTGGTTTGTAATCAGGGTTTTCCAACTCCCCTAGGTGAACTTTCTGTTTCCGCCAACCCGGTTAAAGCGCCAGACATTCGTTTTTCGTCCTCTCAATTTCGTAAACAACAATAATGCCACGAGAAGGCAGTGAGTAGGATTTCCTTGGCAGAGGTTATATACGCGTGGCTAAGTGAGAGCATTTCGAGAGGGTGAGCGGACTCTCCCTATTTTCAACCGTACCAGGGCATTTGGTTATTATATAATGATTGCAAAGTAATTTTGAATTAATTAGTAATCATTATTATTGTCATTACATAACAATAAGATAAGCAACTTGTTTATATATCTTTTTATAGCGGTTGTTTTTCTCAATCAACTTTGCATAAAGTATAGGTTATTTACTTAATTGTGCATTATATCACATAATGTTCTGATAAGATTTCTCCTGTATATTATTGGATCATATAAACAAACATTACTATATTGCATGATTGTCAATTGTGATTGAAAATGTATAGATCTATTATTAAAAAAACAAAAAAAACTAATCAGGATTTTTTTATTTACTATACATTTTGAGTTAACATGTTCAAACTAATCCATTGAAAATGTCTTAGGAGAATATAGCTATGAAGAAAGATATTATTAGAATATGCATTATATTATTATTTTATCAGTTTATTAATTTTAATAGTTGAATTTACGAGTCAGTTGAAGTTAGATCACTATGGAAAACTTGAAAGCACTAGACGGCCGTTTCGTCCTAGTGTGGGACACTTCAGCAGTGCGTTTCCACGATCCATTAAATAAATTAAAAAATGAATATAAATAGTCGTTCACTAGAATCTATCAATTATTCGTAATTTTTTTCAGGTCAGTAATGAAAAAACAGGTTACTGATAAAATTTATATGAATTAAGAAATATTCGAGTTACAAAAAGAAACTCCTTCGAATATTATCAGAATGGGGCTTTGTGGATATTGTAGTAATTTGTAATAGTCCTGGGTTCGAGTCCCGAGTAGGAGATCGTAGATGAGCGCTGCTGAGGAGTCCCATACTAGAACGAAACGACCGCCCAGTGCTTCTAGGTTTTCCATGGTGGTCTGGCTTCCATTCACTCATGAATTCAACTATTAAAAATCTCTTTCCAATAGTCACAACAGATTTTGGTTATATCGTTATGCCTAATTTATTCTGCTGTTTATTTAGAAAACGGAGAAATTCTGTTAGATCATAATTCTAAACATAATAAACAGAAATAAAATACACTCAAATGTCTAATTCTTGATATATGCGTATAGTTGGAAGAAATATTTGAGAAACTAGTTAATGAGTAAAATTAAGGGAGAAAGCTGGATTTAAGTTGTACTACTGATGTTTAATTATGCAATATAAACATAGAACGATCAAAGTAGTGTATATTTATGAGATACCTAATTTTTCTTGTTTGTTACCATCATTATCCGCTAATAAATTATTAAGTCCATTTAACGATATCTGAAGAAGAAACAGTTTCTTATAGGTTGATATATCAGGGAGAACTATTAACAGTTTTGGAACATCATCTATGAATACAATTCTGTGTGAATATATTATTCGACCACAATTCATTTCACAAATAAAAACAGCTTACAGATATCCCGGTATGCTCAATAACTAATGATAATGTTTAAGATACAGTATGAAGTGAATAAATTTAATCAAGCATAGAAAATCATTGGAAATAATGAGGTGAGAGCAGTAAGATTTGTGGTGCGAACAGTGAGTTGTTCAAATTTATTTAACATTATATGTCACATTCAGTATAACGAAAGGTCATCGGAATCACCACTCATGAGATGAATGACAATAAGATTTAATAAAGGTTTCTTGAAATCACTAAAGTAACTTAATGATTATTACCACATTGTTTCTAATTTATGGTCTCAAAAAGAACTATGTAAGCCCTTCAAAACCTTAATCATGAATTTGCCTTTTTAAAGTCAAATGTATAATAATAATACTAATAAGGCGATTATATTCGAATTATTTATTTACTTACGCCTGTTACCTCTCGAGATGGAGAGTAGGCCGCTCACAAGCGTTCCCCATCCAACTCTGTACCAAGCAATACTTCCCAGTCTATACCAGTTTCTATTCATACTTTTCATGTTTACTTCCGATTCTCTGCACAATGTGTTGTTTGGCCTTTTTTACCGTTTCCCTTCAAGACCCCAAGTTAGAGCTTGCCTCGTGATGCAGTTTGGTGATTTCCGTAATGTATTTTCTATCCACTTCCAGAGTCTTTCCTTAATTTTCTCCTCAGCTGGGAGCTGGTTTGTGCTTTCTCAAAGGATTCTGTTGCTGATGGTATCCGGCCAAAGAACGCTGAGTAACAACTGCTTAGGAGTACTTGTACATTTTTGATGATGGTTGTAGTAGTTTTCCAAGTTTCAGCTCCGTGCAATAGAACTGACTGTCTTGACGTTCGTATTGACGATTCTCACTTTGAAATTAGTTGACAGTTGTTTTGAGTCCCTTATGTTCTTCAATTGTAGAAATGCTGCCCTTGCTTTGCCAATCCCAGCCTTTACATCTGCATAAGATCATCCTTGTTCATCAATGATGATTCCCATGTACGTGGATGTTTCTACATCTTCCAGAGTTTCGCCATCAAGTGTGATTGGTTTGGCGTTCTCCGCGTTGTATTTGAGAATCTTGCTTTTTCCTTTGTGTATGTTGAGGCCTAATAATGCAGAGGCTGCTGCAACATTAGTTGTATTCCTCTGTAACTGTCCGTCTGTATGAGATAGGAGGGCAGGGTGATCTGCGAAGTTCAAATCGTCTAATTGATTCTGAGATGTCCATTGTATTCCGTGCTTCCCCTCAGATGTCAAGGTCTTCATAATCCAGTCAATACCACAAGAAAGAGGAAGGGAGAGTGTAGACAGCCTTGTCTGACTCCGGGTATCATTCTGAATGCGACTGTCAACTGTCATCAGTGCACCACTTTGCAGTGTAGTCCGTCATATAAATTCCGTATAATATTGACGGTTTTCTCAGTTACACCACAGTGTTGTAAAAGTTTCCACAATGTTCTCCTATCCACAAAGTCAAGTGCATTTATGGGGGAATGTTGTGCCACCAAAAACTAATTTTTGAATGAACATAAATTTACAAATCGCTCATTGTTCTCGTTTCTCTCTCCGAATCACACTATGTACTCCCATGATAGCTAAATACCCAGTGTTAGGCATTACTACTTTGGAGTTTAAGACCCCCATCAGGATTCTCAGGTCATCTCATGATCATTTCTCTTCGATCGATTGCAGTTTCCCATCAAATTGATCTTCATCGTCTTCATTGCTATCATTGGTGTATGCATAACATTGGATAATATTCATTGTAATTCCCTCTTTTCTCGTTTTGAACTGTGATTTAATGATCCTCGATCCATGAGATTTTCATCACATAGGTGTGTTCTGTGCCTCCTTGGACAGCATCAGAGCAACTCCCCGAGTGTGATGAGCATTTTCTTTTTTGTGACAAGAATACAGCAGCATCTCTCCCGTATCTAATCTTTACTACCCAGATTGGGTACAATGGATTTCGATGAATCTGAGTACTGTCAAGTTGTATCACCTTATTCCCGTTGAGATTTGACTGAGCCTCCTTGATAAGTCTCCTACATCGTCCACACATTCCATGTACCTATGAAAATTGTTGTTCTGGTTGTTAGAAGGAGCATTAGCCTCGTGACTTCAGAAGAATCTCGTCTTTCATCATGAGACGTTGTAATTGTTCCTTGAAATCGGATGTCAGAGTTTCAATGGTTTAATATGCTTGATCTGGTTAGCGTCCTTTAGTAAGATTGTCTTGTATGAGTTGGTGTTGCCGACCCGACGTTCAACCCTCCTTCTTTGTGTGGGCTTTGGACTGGCGGTAACGCTGGAAGATCTACAGGCGGAGTTAATGATAATAAACTCCTGATAGTGAATTAACCTTCTAACTGTTGTGCATCCATATGCTTACATCAAGCCGATTTCACATTAATTTTCGATATCCAGGAGGAAAATTTGGCTCCACTCATGATGACCAAGTGAACTACGTGTATGAAAATATGCTATGGTGTGATTAGTCAGTTGCATATTTTATGGATGGAAGCCATAGTACTAAAAGTAGGTCAAGTCAGTCATTTAGTCACATGCAATATAGAACCTGGATCATAAACGCACTGGTTCAAGTTATCTTAACATACTAGCACAAAAACCAAATTTATAAAATAATTCCAGGGTAGTAGAAATTGTAACAGTATAAGTAGTAGAAAAAGAGACTAATTATAGAACGAATGAAATAGGCGTAAGAAAATTTCATTATTTCTCAATATATGATATATACAGTAGTGAGGTATAGGAAATGACAAATTCCACTTACTATGATTACTAATATTACATAAGAGAAAAGTAATATATAGTTTTTAAAGAGAATAAACTCTACTTATATTATTACTAACATTGTAACATGTGGATTATCTTAATTCATTTTAAAATTTATCAGTGTTTCATTGAATTTAATAAATTTATTTTTGTATTAAATAATTATTTGCTGACAACATATGATGATATTTTATAGTTATAAGTGATTGTGGGCGTCCTATGCTCCTTCACGAGGTGTAACAAGCGTAAGAAAGTTATAGTTATAGGTTTGTAAATAAGTAACTACTTGTTAACAGTTATATGTAATTTTTATTTTATTTTACAAAAATAGATTATGGTTGGTGTAATGTTTAACTGGTAATACTTTATTCTATTCAAGTTAGGGTTAGAATGATAGAACATGTTCCTGTTTACATATATGTAGATGGTATACTGATAAAAATAAACTAGTGCCCACAACATCTACGACTTTTCTACAAAAACAACAATCATTACATACAATATTAATGATATATGTAATACTAAATGAATAAAACAACTTAACAAATAGATGGAATAAACAGAAAATGAAGTAATTTATTAGCTAAAGTTAATTTTAAACAAAACTGTTTAAGATGTTTTGATAGTAAATCTTTTTATTGTAAGGATGTTAATGTTGTGTCGTTTTTTTTATTTCTAAGTAAACATTTATTGAAAACCAATAACTCTTACAAATATAAACTCATTTAATTCAAATGAATTTTAAAGTGTTTTAATGATCACATCATATGATGATATGTTACTAGGTGGGGGAGTATACACACAGTGAATAACTGCTATCTTTGATTGGAATCATAAATCGATCAATGTTAGACCACCATTGAAAACCTAGAAACACAGGACGTCCGTATCGTCCTAGTTTGGGACACTTCAGCAGTACGCATCCACGAGCCCGCACGCGGAATTCGGACCAAGCACTTTTGATTTCTCACGCAAACGCTATTGATTTATGATTTCAATCAAAAACTCAACAATATTTATAGTCTCATACGGATAAATAACTACTGGTACGTTTGTGAATTTTTGTTATCCTTGAAAAAATAAGTTATTTCATAAAGTCTTTTAAGATAGAGTGATTCCTTAAAGTCCTCGTTTCCCATTACCTATATATCCATGTCTCTCATAGATATAATGGTTGTGTTAGAAAATAAAATTCAGTTAGATGAACCCCACTAGTTGGTTTATTGTTGCCAATATGAAACCTTATGTAGTCTTGTTAATTGGCTTAAAATGAATTTTTTTTGAATTTTTGCTATTTAATAGGTCTATTTTGATCTACACTAACCTGAAATTAATTAAATTGTTGAAAGTAAAATGAACTTGCCCAAAGTCTTTCAACTTGTGAACTTCTTTCTATTATTGCGTAGCGTTTTTCATTTGCATTGAGGTGAAAGATATTATAAGTTCGGTTAATTTGCCTTATACTATACTTCTTCGTGGATATCTGGATTAATGTGGTAATAATTGTTTAAAGAGATGATTATTTAGTATGACATCATTGAGAGTACAACAGCTTAGGTACACTTCAATTAACTCTTAGCTAGATATGTCATGTAGTTTTGTCAAAATTTTACCTAAATGCTTTGAAAATTCCTCAGATGTACTGGACAGGTATGACGAAATGTCATTTTCTGCAAACCATTGGTGTTGTTAAAAAATCAAATGTTGGCAAAGCAATGTTTCCACGGTATAGAATAGAACCTAAAGACGTTACGTAAATATGAAAAATTCCTATTTTCTACCATATTACCCCTGCTCTATATGATATTTAGTAATAAATGTACTACAATAACTCACAAAATCAACTGCGTGCAAACTTTTTTCAAGAGAGCGAGGACACACTGTAACACACTTGCAACACGGAAAAATAATGAAAAATATCGGACAAAGTTGACGCACTCTTCATCTGCGCGAACATCAATTAGCAGTCAAACGCCATGACATATCCTCGCTTATATCAGTACATGTGGACAACTGTGAACACACATTCGACTGGAAAAATGTTAGGATCTTAGATATAGGGAATATTAAAAAACACCTGAGAATTTTCAGAAGCTCGGCACTCAATTCAATCAGCAGTCAACAAACACAGTGAAAACGATCCAATCTATCAACCAATTAGAAAAGTCATGAACAAACATGGGACCAAGAATCAAATCAATGGGAGATACAATCATAATAAAGAAGTAATCAATGACAGGTTAAAGGTCTATAATAACCAATTGAGGTCGACAGGACAAGTTGTGAGTCATATATGGAGAAATTCGAACATTTCACTTCTACCTGAAGTTTGTGCTAATGATGTTGTTCAGAAGAACGATGAAAGCTCCACGAGCAAATCATCCTATTCAGAAGACAAAATTATCTACCTGAGCTACAAATCATCACCATCTCAAACGGTAGTTTACTTATTATAGAAATCAAAGTTTCAAAAACCTCTGTTCACATAAGTTTAAATGATGTTGTTCTATGGGTGAAGTATATTTTGAAAAACATAGAAATGTATTTCATAAGTGTAATTTATATATATACGCTATTTAAATTAGAGGTAATGTTTATATTCTGAACAGAGTGATTTATATTTAATATTTAACTATATAGATAATTTATAATTAAAGTGTTATTCTTGTAACAAGAAAACAAGAAAAATATTTATTGATTACTGAACAGTGATATATATTACGTTTATCCGGTCTTTGGTGATTGTAAAATTATACCTATCATGTTTCAACCTCATATGAAGTGTCATTTGTCAGAACATGGTAAATACTCCTTACTGATCAGTGTTAATTAGGACGGAGCCCATCTTCAGCCACCTAAATTTTAAAAAGGAAATACGACTAAGATTTGAATAGTAAGCAAAGATGGATAGTGGCTAGCAATGGAATCCAGGACGCGCGTCTCGTCCTCTTTGGGACTCGTCAGCTGGATATACTTGCATCTCAGAGTTCATGTTCACTCTAATATCCGAACCCAATACTATTCGCTTCAAAGCCCATCTCGTTATCCACTTATCTACATATCTCAAATAGGACGAAACGCGAGTCAAACTGAATTTCACTACGAGCCACTATCCATCTCTCCTTATAATGCTTGTGAATTAAGGCTATATCGAGGCCATACACACAGTATGCACATATGCCAATAAGAGACTGACCAGTTGTAGTCCTAAACATCAATGGGAAGATTCAAACAAACAATACTAAGTGAATCTAAATATCAAACATTTTTTTCACACTAGAATATAAACGTTTTTTTTATGTCAGCTTCAATGATATTTCTGATCTTTCTTTCTCCTACAAAACCTTTCCTCTATTTTATCACTTCCAAGTAATTCAGAAAAAAAAGACAATTTTTCTCATTATTACTTATACAAGTATTACTCACTTAGTAATATATAAAAGGTCTAAATCTTACAAAAGTCAAAGTATTACAACTGTTTTCTTTCCACCGAAGTAATTTTATTATGTTTATTGATTAGTACCATTATTATTATTATTGTCATTACAATTGGTGAAAGAACAAAAAAATACGACACAAGATAGTTCTTCATTTTATTATTCTATTTATTCCTATGCTTATCTATATTCTTTATTGAAATATATACGTATACATTATATTTGTATTACTACAGTTTTGTATGCTATAAATATTCCCTTATCTTTAATATACTACTTAAAATACAGGAAAAATTGGGCATAAAAATAAAATACAAATAATACAAAACATCTAGTCAATTGAAACATATACAAGACAAAAAAAACTTATACCAACTGTAAGTAAAGACCGATAATAAAGTAAGAAGTGATGAATATAAAAGATTTTTTAACCAGATAACTTCTACGTATTTGTAACCTAAACAGTTATAAAGTGAAATATATAAAAAAGATTGTTGAATAAAATACCGGAAACCATTGACTATCAACTGCCACTAATATTATTATTATTATTGATATGACTATTTGTTGATGCTGGTTATATGCATATCAATACATGCTTGAATAAGGTGTAAATTATTGCTTCAATTGTATAAATGTAAAATTTACATCAGTACTAAAATGTATTATATACGGGTTGAAATGAACAGAAAGAATAGTTAGGTCTTTTTTTAAAAAAAAAAGATATAAAGAAGGTAAAGAATACAAACTATTGTTCAAAAATGAAACTAGATAATTCTGATTAATTAATTAAATAACGTACCATAATTTTGGATATAAAACGAAATACTGATCTGAAATTTTTTAAAAAAAATAACCCATTCCTTGAATAATAATACTGTAGTGAACAGAACACCAATGGGGACAATCGAATGAATTTGATACGAAAATTACAGACTATCTCACTAAAATCTGATAACCATACAATAACCAGTTAATTTGCAAACTATCAATCAATTGTCTGGATTTTGACTGTTCCTTCTGCAAATATCAGTCCATCTTCTCTGATTTTGTTGTTCATGCATTTTCATACCAATCGTGTTCCGTTTCGGTTCTTTTTTTATCACTCTTCTAGTGAAATACATTCTATGTCTGACCATCACCATATACAGCTTATGTGGATATAAGTAACCCACACCACAATACCAGTGACAAAAATACATCTTTATTATTAAACAGTTTTCTACTTTTTACATTTCTTCTTTTTTTTCGGTCATGAATAGATACTGATACGGAAAGAGTTTCTCATTGTGTTAATTTAAGTAATGATCTACTTAAATGAAAGGGATGCAATACATTTTTGAAAATATTAATTCTTCTAAAATTATTCCGTAGTGTTAAAGTAACTGAAAATAGTAAAATGTATTGCGGAATAGTGTTATATGGAAAAAATTTTCTGATGTTGAAGACATATAACCCGCATCTTTAGTAAATCTATCTTAAGGAATAAAGGTGATTTAAGTAGGAAGCAGATATATATTGTATTGTATTTTGTTAATAAAAAAGAATTGGAAGTCACTACTTTTACAATCATTTAACATAAATTTAATAATTTTCAACAATAACTTAAGTATGACTAACAGTGTGGTAGGTAGTTTTAAACATTATTATATATCTAATATGACTAATATGAAAATTTAAAAGAAAACGGTTATCATCTGAGTAAAATACGGAAAATCACAGTTATCATTTTGAAATCATTCTTATTAACTATGAATATTTCTTTACAAAATGTAAAAAGACGAAAAGTACTACAAGAGAATTGAGTTTGATATTTTCTTGATAGTGAATACATAGATGAATAATCAGAAGAGGTTTTTTGTGGTGATTTTAGTAAGTTTATGGTTGAAATCATGAGTCAATTGAAGCTAGACCACCATGGAAAACATGGAAACACTAGACAGCCGTCTCACCTAACTGTGGGACTCCTCAGTAGAGCGCATCCATGATCCCGCATCAAGAGATTCGAACCCAGAACCTACCAGTCTCGCAAGCGAGCGCTTAACCTCTAGTCCGCTGACCAGGCTAGCATCTAATGGTGTTAATGTCTAACTTCAACCAATCCATGAAATTGAGCAACCGTTCACCATTGTCTTCAATGAGTTGATATCTCACAACAGATCTGGTTGAACTCCAGTGGTCATATAAATGAATAATATCATGGTTAATAATAATCATAACAAAATCTTAAATAATTTATTATCATTCTTTTTATATAATAGTTTATTAGCGTCAAACTATTTTCTGTACGGTGAATCTGAAAAAAGAAAAGAACAGAAAAAAGAATTAAACTTAGACATTTCCGGCTTTAAGTTATTCCTAGTTATAACCACCCTTTAATCCAATAACTTCATTTAATTTATAATTTAATTTAAATATGTTGTACTCTACAATTTTGCATAAATTACTTACTTACTTACGCTGTTAACCCTCGTGGAGGAACATAGGCTGCCCACCAGCATTCTTCATCCAACCCTGTCCTAGACAATCCTTTCCATGAATATTATATATTAAATTGATTAAATTATATTAGATTTCAATTTTCTTAACAATACACAATATTTACTTTACCATTATTGATTTATAATAATAAGAATACTTCCTTTAACCTAAGATAAACTATCATCATCTAATATATACTAGGATATTCAATGTTCAAAGAATAATTTTTTTAAAAGGAAGCGATATCTCAAATAATTGAATAATTGACTTTGTCTATTAGTAATTATGATTTTAAAAAAAGGTTTCATTAGGATATCTACTTCCTTAAAGTGTATTAAATGACAATAGATCATTGCGGTAGTATTTCCAGAAAGAAAAAAATTTTTTCTTAAATACATTTTTACTTCGTTGTGATGGTAACTTATTTGTAATTACTTTTTAGTATAGTAAAATTAGACGTCAGTACATTAGGCACTGAATAAATCTTTACTTTTGGTTAAATACTTTTTCTAATCTATTTCTAATACAGTGTTCCTTTGTCCAAGGATTTTTTTATAATATAGAACTAGCTTCCCTCTATTGATGTCATCTGAATGCATTGGTGATTATTGAGAATTTTGTTGATTAATAAATGATAAATGATAAACACAAGGGATAAAACAGAAGGTGATTCTATTCATGTTCTGTTTTTCTTTCTTTTCTTCTTCTTCTTCTTCTTCTTCTTCTCCTTCGTCTTTCACACTGTTGCGAGACATACTGTTGTGAGACATACTGTTGTGAGATGTACATTTTAAAAGGATGATTTCAGCCATTGTAACAGATTCATACGTAATTATCGACGATTAATACCAGTACATAAATTCACAACATTTGAATAGACTTAAGAAAACTACAGCTACGAGGTTATACTGTCCACAAGTAAGTATGAATAAGTAGTATGTTTTTCAAACAGGGAATATTAACTGGCAATCATTTCAGTTGCTCATACTAAATCACTTGTCAGAATGCCGTCAAATACATTGTTTCACTTTATTTATGATTGATCGAAAAATTAGTTTTAAAGTTGTATTTTCTGGTAGTATCACTTTCTGTAAGAAACACCATTAAAATCCTTTTACTTAGTTAATGATTCTGAGAATCACTCACAAAAATTGTCCCTGTAGTCAGTCATTTTTATATCATTTGTCAAAGGAGAAAACAGAGATTGTGATACAATATCACTGTGAAGCTGAACTATAAAGGTGAGCTTCATAATTCTTTTAACTGGCGTTTAAGGTAATCAACTCCGCTTGTAGCTCTTCTAGAGTTACCGCCAGTCCCGAGCCCACACAAAGAAGGAGGGTTGAGCGTCGGGTCGGCAACACTATCCCATACAAAACAATCTTGCTAAAGGACGCTAACCAGATTAAACATATTAAACCATTGAAACTCTGACATCCGATTTCAAGGAATAATTACAACGTCTCATGATGAAAGACGAGATTCTTCTGAAGTCACGAGGCTGATGCTCCTTCTAACAACCAGAACAACAATTTTCATAGGTACATGGAATGTGTGGACAATGTGAGAGACCGGGAGGATCAGTCAAATCTCAACGGGAATAAGGTGATACAACTTGACAGTACTCAGAATCAGCGAAACAAATTGTACCCTATCTGGACAGCAAAGGTTAGATATGAGAGAGATGCTGCTGTATTCTGATCACGAAAATGAAAGTGTTCTGCACACTCGCAAAGTCGCTGTGATGCTGTTCAAAGAAGTACGAAGAACCTTTATGTGATGGGAATCTCATGGATCGAGGATCATCAAATCATCGTTCAAAACGAAGGAGGAAATCACGATGAGTATTATCCAGTGCTATGCACTCACCAATGATAGCAACAACAGGTTCCAAGCCTTAAAGGATCAACTCGAAGAAGAAAAACTATGGAGAACAACAGGAGACGGATTGAGGAAGCACTAATTTCAATGTTCCGGGAGGTGATGGACCGCAAGAATCATCATCAAAATGAATGGATCTCCATCAAAACCCTAGATAAGATTCAATGAGAGAAGAAGAAGGAAGCATTTAACAACAGTCGAACAAGAGCAGAGAAAGTCAAGGCACAAGCTGAATACATCGAAACAAACAGGCAAATGAAGAAGAGGATTAGAACCGACAAACAGAAATACGTGAATGACCCATCAACGACAGCAGAAAAGCCACAACAGTAGGACCTATAAAACAACTATATGACACGACAAAGGAACTTCCAAGGAAATATATTAGTCAAGAGTAAATGGTTAAGGACAAAGAAGGCATGACAATCACTGAGGCTCAGTAACAGAAGGACAGACGGGTGGACCACTCCTAGGAACTCTTAAATAGACCATCTCCACTGAGTCTACCGGATATCGAATCAGCACACATAGACACCTTTCTATAGATGTCGCTCCATCGACTATCGGAGAGATCAGGATGGCCATCAGACACATCAAGAATGGGAAAGCAAGAGGACCTGACAATGTACCAGACGAAGTACTAAAGTCACGCATAGAGGTAACTTCAAATACGCTCCACATTCTATTCAGGAAGATTTGGGAGGAAGAATAAGTCTCGACAGATTAGATAAAAGGATACCTCATCAAGATATCAAAGAATGGATATCTGAGTAAATGTGAGAACTACAGAGGAATAACACTACTATCGGTACCAGGAAAAGTTTTCAGCAGTGTTACTGAACCAGATGAAAGATTCAGTAGACGCCCAGCTTCCAGATCAACAGGCTGGATTATGTAGTGATCGGTTGTGCACAGACCGAATCACGACACTACAGATTATCGTTGAAAAATCAGTTGAGTGGAACTCGTCCCTATTCATCAACTTCATTGACTATGAGAAGGCGTTTGACAGTGTAGATAGAAGAACATCATGGGGACGTCTTCGACACTATGACATGAGTAGCTGAGAAGATCGTCAATATCATACATAATTCATACGATGGACTACAGTGCAAAGTGGTGCATGGAGGACAACCAACAGATGCATTCAAAGTAAGGACAGGAGTCAGACAAGGCTGCTTACTCTCCTGTTAATACAATCAACAGGCATCATCATTTCAGTTATATTTTTCCAAGAAAGTATCAGAAACGACATTTTCTAATCAAAAAAAAAAAAAAAATCATGTTTTATTTATAAGCAAAGATGGATAGTGACTAGCAGTGGAATCCAGGACGCGTGTTTAGTCGTATTCTTGACTCATCTGGATTTACCTGCATTCCAGAGTTGATGTTCACTCTGGGACTCGAACCTAATACCGTTCGCTTCAAACGCGCGTCATGAACTCCCCTGCTAGCCACTATCCATCTTTGCTTATAATGCTTGTGACTGAAGACAATATCGAGGCAGTCCGCATAGTATGTACATATGCCAACGAGAGACTAGTCAATTGCAGTCCTAAACAACAATGGGAAGATACGAGTAAACAATACCAAGCGAACTTGTTTTATTTATTTATTATAACTATAAATAATAGAAATGTTTTGGAAAATATTTTTTTGAAACGAAACAAAACTTTCTGGTTACTGTTTTGTTGTGCATAAAAAAGGACTTTCTTTTTTAAAAAAAGGCTTTGTACGAAGTTGAATAGAGTTTGCAAATAACTTAAAATGACTATGGAGCCTACAGATTTAACGTCATATGATCAAATTGTGAAAAATCTAACACTCATGTAAACTCAATACTCGTTACTATGAATATAAAAGTGTATCAATAATATCTGAATGACTGATTCTTTTCCTTTCATTTATATTTCAACATTCTAATTCAGCACCACTTCAACCCCTAAAAAGCTAGTTGAAAAGGGACATAACTTTTAAAAATGATCTACGTTTATCAACTATATGTTGAAAAAGAAACAGATTACCTATGTTATTGTGAACATTTAGCGGGAATACTATAATTTATGGATAAACCAATCAGATTTAAGATAGTAGGTCTTACATTTTGGCGCTAGATTCATCTACTCATTTGTCTAAATACCGTTTCGGCATTATAGCTAATGCTAGTTCGTGATGAAGATATTGAATATAATTTCTAACACCAACGTTCAACTGTAAATCCTAATCCTAGTTCCTTGAGCTAATCTATAACCTTCATGTAACCCTTGTATGTAGATTGATATTTTCAAGATCATTTTAGCGTTGCTCAAAGGTGATCCATAAATTATAGTCTCATCCATTTAGCTTATTATTTATATTTCAATTATGTTCATGATTCGGTAATTCTATGAATTAACTTCTTTTCCCTTACAATATCATACCATATTTTTCTACTACGTAGATTGATATTGACATTGAATAAAAATTTGATATTATACTAATCTAATGAGTATTAACTAGTCAAATTTATATATCCCAATCATTCTATTTCAATAATTGATTCATTCAATATATATTAAGTATTCTAATATATTAAATTAAAAACCAACCCTAATCCTAACTCGTACAATATAAAGTAGTTATTTGATAGAAAATCCTTATTATGACAAGTTCATTATGTCATTTACATGTCATAATTCAAATCGAATATAACAATATGGTATATTATTTATTAAGTATATGTATACAATTTTCCGGGACAGGGTTGAATGGAGAACACTGGTGGGTGGCCTATACTCTTCAAAGAGGGGTAACAGGCGTAAGTAAGCATATATATGTATATATACATATATAATTCACTTATTTCATAATCATTAGTGAATATAGACTCATTATGATTTATTTTTACTTACAAATTATTTAGTTTAGATACCAAGATATATATGGTCATTTGGAAATTAAGAATTCTTACTACTTATTTTAAAAAAGATCTATCATATTGAATTTAGTTTGAAATATAGATACATGGAATGTTCGGACAATGTGTAAGACTGGGATGATCAATCAAATGGATGTGCCAATGAGGAAATACAACTTGATAGTGACCAGAATAAATGAAATCATCGTATGCGAGGTGAACAGAAAGATTAGTTTCGTGAGTGGTGCTGTCGTACTGTAGTCATGAAGGAGGAGATGCTTCGCCAACACAAGGAGTTGCACTGATGTTGTCCAAAGAAGAACGAAACGCACTTGTGCTATGGGAGCCTAATGGATCGAGGATCATCAAAGCATCGTTCAAAACGAGAAAAGGGGGAACTACTTTGCATTTTATCCAATGTTATACATACACCAATGATAGCAATGAAGACGATGAAGATCAAATTGATGAGAGGCTGTAATCGATCGAAGAGAAATGATCATGAAACAACCTGAGAATCCTGATGGGTGGCAAAATATTCCCTATAAACGCATACACAAAGTTAAATTTGTCACACCGGATCACACTGCAGAGATTCAGGTAGATCATATTGGCAACAATAAAATATATTCAGGAGATTCATGGAAGACTAGAGGAAAGAGTATGTAGCTGACATAGCTTCAGGTCACCACCTGGTTGCTGCCGAGAATAGAGCGAAGCTGCAGAATCATTAGATAAGTGAAGAAACAACATTACTAAATTTTATTTTAGTTTCCTTTCAAGATACTAAAAAATTTAATGAATTCGTGATGGCTCTCAACATCAGGTTCCAAGCCTCACAAGTTCTACCCACAGAAATGAAAATTACAACGCAATGCAACTGTGAAGGGATCAAAGACGCTCCAAATTCAACGATTCAGTAGGTGCTGTAGGTGAGAAGCACCTGGATAAAGAATGGATCTGCATGGAAATGAAAAATAAGAGGACACCGATCAACATCAGTTGAACATGAATAGAGAAAGTCAGATCGCATGCCGGACACAGAGAAGTAAATATGAGAGTGAATTGGAGCATCAGAGTGGACAAGAGAAAATATGTTGAAGACCTAACAATGACAGTGGGAAAGCAGCAAGAGAAGGAAATGTGAGACAAATATACATGCTACAACTGAGAAACTAGTAGGGAAATATTGTGAATTAGAGCGATTAGTCAAGAACACAGAATGCAAGTGAATCACTGAGATTAAAGAATAGCAAGACAGTTGGTTAGAGCATATTGCAGAACTCTTGAATGGACCAGTCTCACTGAATCCATCAAATATCGCAGCATATTCCATAGGCCTTCCTATAACAGACACTCTACAAACAATCGAGGACATTAGAATAGTCATCAGACGAATGAGTTATAGGAACAGACAACATATCAGTTGAAGCATTTGAGTCATACATAGAAGTAACTACAAACGTGCTCCACATTCTATTAAGAAAAACTTATGAAAGTGAATGACTGTCGTGAGAAATGAGAGAACGATACCTCATCACGATGTGGAGGAATGTTGATCGGTGTAGGTTTGACGACTACATAGACATCACGCCACTGTCATTATTAGTACTAGGAAACGTTGTGAATTCATACTATTCTGCATCAATATTTGTTGTCTTTATTTAAATTTCAACAGAGTGTTGTAGAATCGAATGTTGAATTTAGTAGACGCCTATTTTCGAGATCAACAGGTTGGATTCATTGAGGATCGTTCGTATACAGATTGAATCGTGACACTATAGATCATCATTGAACAGTGAATTGAATGTGACCAATCACCATATATTAACTTCGTTCATTATGGGAAAGCGTTTGAGAATGTGGATATGAGAACCTTATTATTATTTACAAACAGTTGTCTCCTCAACATACTCTAGATTAGTTGTGTGGATACAATCAGAGACAACCGACTATCACAGTGAACAAACGAACTTGCAAATGAACAGGAAAATAATGAAAGATGCTGGAAGTGGATATGACGCATATTTGGGAATTCATTAAAGTCCTTCACGAGGCAGTCCATAATTTGGAATCGGGAGTACAAAAGCACAGGACGGATCTAATTGGAGAATTGTGGTCGGCGGCTCACGCTCCTCCACAGAGGTTATATATAAAACATGCATTATTTGTCAAATCAATGATTAATGGTCCTACTTTCGAACCTTTACAATGTCGTATATGAAAGTACAACTGCTTTTCGGCAACTGTGTCACCTGTAGGTGAAGGAAAATGTCTGTTAACCAATCGAATTACAAGTCCACTCTTCAATATTAAACTGTATATTACTCTGTATTTGTACATACACACGTAGTTATCAAATTTTTTGATCATTGTTACATTTGAACCATCATCAGTGTATTGTAGAGCGACCAAGCGAGTAATCTTGAGACTAGATATAGAATAATAATTAAAGATATTTTTGATAATGTAAGTGAAATATAACTGTAATATTTCCTAAAGTTAAACAACCATAAATTTAAACAATAATTTCAAAATTATCAGAAGTGGGGTTTTGTGGAGATTTTAGCAATTTTATATAGTTGAAATCATGAGTCAATTGAAGCTTGACCACCATGAAAAACCTGAAAGCACTGGACGGCCGTTTCATCCTGTTGTGTAATTCACTAATTAGACATTAACACCGTTAGATGCCGACCGGGTCAGTGGTCTAGACGTTAAGAGTTAAGGCCGACAGGTTCTGGATTCCAATCCATTAATTAACTCATGATTTCAACTATATAAAATTTCAAAGTTGTTTCCAGGATCTCTTAATTTTAAAAAAAATTTTAAAACTATACTGAATAAGCCATATTTTTCTGAATACATGTTCTTTCAATTTTTTGTAATTTTCGTTCTTTGAAGAAAGAAAAAAATCAATCCAAGGATTCATATTAATAAACATTGTCATTATTCAACACTTTTTCGTATAACTGTTTATTTTGTTTAGTTATTCTATGTAGTTAAACACTTCTTTGTTGTTGTTTGTTTGTTTATAACATTTCAAAACGTGTCAACAAAAATAGTTAATTGAATAATAGAATTCATAAGTCAATGAAAGCTAGACAACTATGGAAAACCTGGAAGTGTCGGATAGCCGTTTCGTCCTAGTGAATTTCTTTTCACACCTTTTTTTGTTTTAGATTTTATATTCATATTAATATTTTAGACTAAATAATAATAATAATTTTTGTCTAAATGTTTATTTCACCTTTTTATTAAGACAATTATTCGAGATTATTAAAGTATTGAAGATATGTTTATTTCTACAATTGAATGGGTTAACATGTAAAAAAAACATTTTAATAACTAGTCACATCTAATTTCATTTATAGAATATGGATTATATGTTTTTTTAAGATAGTCAAGTAAAATTCACCAGCTAAAAGTTTATTGAGATCATGAATGGATCAATGTGAGACTATCATTAAGAACGCGGAAGCATTGGACGACCGTCTCGTCCTAGTATGAGACTCCTCTCAACAGTGCTCATTTACAATCTTATATGTGGGACTCGAACACAGGACCTTCAGTCTCGCGCGTGAACGAATAACCTCCAGACCATTGAACTAGCCAGCATTGGACGGTGTTAATGTTTAACTTCAATCAATTCACGATATTGCACGACCGTCTACCATTGTCTTCGATGAGTAACTGCGTCACACCGGATAGGGTTGAACTTCATCGATCACGGCTCCTAACTAGAACCCCAGGAAATCCAACTTGACGCTAGTCACTAGTGAGCCCATGATAATTATCAGTATAAGGTTGTGGAGATCGGTGATTTTTATTGAGGTCATGAATGGATCAATGTTATCGGTCAGTGGTCTGGAAATCAAGCGTTCGCGCGCGAGATAGAAGGTCCTGGGTGCGAGTCCCACGTGTAGGATCGTAGATGCGCACTGTTGCGAAGAGTCCCTTACCAGGACGAAACGGTCATATAGTGCTTCCACGTTCTTAAGGGTAGTCTAATATTAATATCTTCATGATCTCAATCAAAACTCACCAATCAACACAACCCTATACTGATAACACTTTATTCATTTATTCTACTTATGACGTAGAATTGTAATACAATAAAACAGGCAGGATATATGTACATTTATTGCGAGAAGTTGCAAAGTATTTACATAATATGTACACATAACCTTCAATTGTCCACTTGTATCTTCCGGTGTATTGTGCAAACTATCTTCTCTACTGACCTCCAAGTGTTCTGCCAACGCTATGCTTTCGATGCACTAAAACTCTTCGCTGTGTCTGGGGATTGTTGGAACTTCACTATCACGTCCCGCTTGACATCAGTTATAGACATCCTTGTGAGTAGCGTCCACTACACAATCACTTTGCATTCATTTTTGGGAATATCTTATTCATCTATGTTGTTTAAGTAAGTATATGATGGATAAGATTTTCAGGAATGAAATAAATAATAAACTCTTGTTTTTAAAAAAACAAATAATTTCATTGTTTTAAATTAACTGTTGTTTGGTAGGAAGTTGTTGACTGGATATTTATTGTTAAAATGTTTCTGTAAACTTGTACAATGTTGATGCTGCCTGAAGAAACCGTAATTAGTTAAATTATTGAATAATACATCTAACTTCTCAATAATATTCTAATCTTGTTTAATATAATTATCTTTCAGCAAAGAAGATAGTCCAACACTTATGGTGTATCTATATGAAAGACTAAAAGTCGTAATTCAGATACGGCTTACATATTTATATCATATAGTCTAAACTGATTTTCGTTGATTACTAAACAGTAATCTGTGCCATATTTGCAATGATGATTAATAGTTCTAAAAAGTTTACATTTAATGTTCCAATATTAGATAATTGTAGATAATAAATGGCAAATCCTGAATCTTAGTTTTGTACTGTTGACAACCTTTACAAACGTAAATCTCAGATATCGAATGAACTACTGTTATTCATGAACCTACGAATATGCGAGTAGCTTGACATTAATGTTGCTAACATACATTAAGTTTAATAAATGAAACTCCATCTATGAACAACAGTTCCTTTAAAATTACAGATACACTTTGTTGATAAGTGGTAATTAATATGATGCTTAGATCCAAGTTTTTCTTTTAATTAACTTGGAAAACTTAGTTTAAATTTCATACACATAGTTACCTTTATTATCTTAAGGAGAGCAAGTACGAAGACTGATGTAGAATAATATGAATTCATTTTATTTAGTTAGGTTCTCATTAGCTGCTTACAACCTATAATATTTGAAAATCAAGATAATGACAGATGTTGACATACTTATGCATACGAGGGTGATTAAAGATGAATATGTGTATCATGATGTAGCGAAGATTTTAATAGAAATAATATGTTCATAAAAATTTTGTTTCGGATAAATAAAGTTTGGGAGGAAAAGTTCCAGAACATTGAAATAGTGATTAGAACTCATAAAGTTAACAAACATTCAATTGACTCACGCTTGCAACTATGAAAATACTAAATCTCCACAAAACCCCTTTTGATAATAATCATAGGCTCACTAGTGACTGACCTCGAGAGGTAAGTCCTGGAGTTCTAGTGAGAAGCAGCAACCAGTGGAGTTCAAACCACGTCTGTCGTGAGATAGGAACTCACTGAAGACAATTGGTGAACGGTCGCTTAACTTCGTGGATTGGTTGAAGTTAGACATTAACGCCATTGGATGCCGGCTCAGTGGTCTATCGGTTAAGTGCTCTGGCGCGAGACTGGTAGGTCCTGGTTTCGAATCTGGCGACGCGAGGTCGTGGGTGAGCACTGTTGAGGAGTCCCACAATAGGACAAAACAGTCGTCCAGTGATTCCATGTTTTTCTTGGTGGTCTAGACTCACGCTTGCAACTATGAAAACATTAAATGATTGTGTAATGAAGCTACTGAAAATAGATTAATGGTAATAAAGAAAGATATGTATTAAAACCAGTCAGTTATGTATTGAAGAAAAATGACAACGATGCAATTTGAACATCAGAAAGAGTTGTGATATTGAATGACGTAATAAATAAAAAGGGGTTTAATGTTACCAGGGCAAAGAAAGATTTATTACTGCCTCTTTTTGGGTACATAAATCGAGTTTTAGACGTTTGATTGCTATCGCTTTGGCAAATTTCAAAAAGGTTGGATTTTGACTGTTTGTTAATCACCTTGAAAGACTTCAATATATTTACTTGATGTCGTGTGTCAAGGAGATACCTTTCGATGGCACTGATGAATGCTTTTAATCCATTTGACCCTAAACTTTCCGGAATATGTTCTTTGAATCACACGTAGACTCTCTTTTATACAGTTATTAACTCTATTGAAATCTTCGCTACATCATGATACATATATTCATCTTCAATCACCCTCGTATGAGGTGCATCCACTCTTTTTGTTCTCTCAAATTCTAATCTGAATTCTTCAAGTCCCTATCCTTTTTCTCTTTCCAAATTTATTTCACCGGATTATACTCCTTGAATAACATCTTCAAATCCTAATCTTTCTGATTATTGCTTATACTCTTACTACTTCTACCACTATGGGATTTGAATCGACAACTACATCTCTGTGCTAATGTGGTATGACAACTCGAACTGATGTACGTACGTACGAAGTTCTACGTTGTGATTGTCTGACTGACCCTCATATGTATAAGCATGTTAAAATCTGTATTCACGTTGATTTTCAAATATTATAGGTTGTAAGCAGCTAATGAGAACCCAACGAAATAAAATGAATTCATACTACTCTGTATCAATTTTCGTTCTTGCTCTGTTAGGCTTAAATTATATTCATTCTAAAAATTAACCCTCAACATAAAATACCACATAGAGATTAATTACTTGAAACAAAAGAAAAATCTATCGGTTAACTGCAAGTGTGCAACTGTATAACTTGCGAATAATGAATAATTAATTCATTTCATTAGAAAAAAATCTTTTATAACTAATTTGTTCATCTAATTAAATACAATCTACTATGAAAAAGAAAAAAAACAAAAAAAGGAAAAAACAAAAAAAGAAAAACCAAACGTGTTCAAGCATATCTAACATTTAAAAATAAGATAACGTTGTGGTTTTTCAACTATTTTACTTTTCTTTTTGTTTTTTTTGTTTTTGATTTCCTTTTTTTTACAAATAAAATAAACTTTTAACTGTCAACATTTAGACGACTACATTTTATCATGAAAATATCCAGTTTTTGGTTGTTGTTGTTCTTGTTCTTGTTGTTTGTTAGTAACTATTGAAATATTAATGAGAAAAAACTTTAATTCATTCGAATTTTTTCTTTACGGTTGAAAAACGATAAACCCAACAGCCATGATGTTTACAATGATGTATAGATGATATGTACTTTCATACTAGAAGTAGTCCAAAGTACTATATACATATATCACTTAAAAGATTAACATTAAACATGACAACATGTATGTCTTTTTATTTGTGGTTGAGAAAGTGTGTCTCTATACGAAAATTCGATGGTTTCATGGTCGACTGATAATATTTTTAATTTCTAAAATCTTTTTTATTTTATTTTTTTTTTGTTTTCTATTTTGCTTTTTTTTAAAAATTTTATGTAGTGCATACAACATATACAAAAATGATGTTAATCATAATTCTATCTACTTGAGTATAATTAAGTAGTAATTAAAAATAACTATTTCCGGTAGTGATTGTGGTGATGGTTATAGATGTATGTATGTATGTGCAAAAAAATATGCCATTTTCGGTTGTCAAATCATTGAAAAAAAACTATTTTATTGATAAGAATTTACTCATTTGTGTATTATGGATATTCATTCGCATGACCGAATTAATTGAAAAGTATACAATGACTAATTCTCTATTATAAAATTACAAAAAGAGATGAAATTTAGAAAGAAGGATAAGATTCACTTATTATTATTTGTTTGAATCTTCCCATTGATGTTTAGGACTGCAACTGGCCAGTCTTTTATTGGCCATATGTCCATATTGTGCGTATTGCCTCGATATAGCCTTAATTCACAAGCATAGTAAGCAAAGATGGATAGTGGCTAGCAGTGGAATCCAGTTTGACTCGCGTTTCGTCCTATTTGAGACTCGTCAGCTGGATGTACCTGGATTCCACTGCTATCCACTATCCATCTTTGCTTAGAAGCATAAGCTTATTATGATATTAAATAAAAATAAGTATAAATTACAACTTATTTTTAAAGTAAAAAAATTCGGAGGGAAAAACAAAAGTGTTCCCATAAATATAACTATTCATTATTAATAAAAGTTAAATCAGTTTATTGTATCAACTCCGCCTGTAGCTCCTCCTGGGGCTACTGCCGGTCCTCAGCCCGAATAAAGGAGGGTTGGGCATGGAGTTAGCGACCCCATCCTGTAAAAAACCAACTCGCTGAAAAAAACACTAACCAGTTTATTGTATCATCTATTTTAAAAATTATACTAAACCATAGTTATTCTAACTGTTAAATGGAAAAAAACTAATTATTGAATATCATTGTTTTACATATTATATAATAACTTTATACATTTAATTGAATTTCCTAAAATATATTTGAATAAAACGTATACATTATAAGTTGAAAGGTTAACTGGTTCCAATGTTAATATCATTATCTTTAAGGTAATATCGACAATACTTAATAGTCAATTGTTAAGATACAGTTCACCATTTATGATTTATATTTTCTCAATATTTTCAAATTCTTTGTATGTTTGTTTGTTTTTATTTCATTTCAAAGACAGTTTATTCGACTGTGATTATCTGAACCTTGACATTATCCATATTGGAAATTCCGTTTTTATTATTGAAATTGCAAGTGATGTGAAGATTACATACTATTTGAAGGCAGTTCCCTTCATATATTGATTCCACCTAGAAAACTACTAAAAAACAGTAGGGAGGGAACGGTTATTTCAGTTATTCGGAACTTTACAGCTGTTCACTATACTAAATCGAACCTGTGACCATTATATCTAACTGAGTTAAAGAGAATATCAAGTAACTAGTTCATATTCTCATTTTCAATACTTTACTTTTATAGAGGGCTCCAACATGAATTATTTTAAGTCAATAAGTGCCTTATTTATGACTTGTTTGACTTTGAAAGTAATATATTTTAACTAGAAGTTTAGGATACCTATTTTCAACCTCGTCTTTATTGAGTATAATTGTTGAAATTGTGAATATTTTTATTTATAGATTCGAAATAGTTTATAGTATTTACTTAATACTCATTGATTATTAAACAGATATCAATGACTCTCTAACCGTTAAGATACATTATCACTAAGAGCAACAAGTTATTGAATAATTTTTTTTAAAAAGAAGGAGCAACTATTTTTCTGTCTCATTCTGATACAGAACTTTTACTCACTAAACATCAACAACTTAGAACATTAAAGTTTGATTGTAAGTGAATGAATCTACAAACAAATTCATTGAATATTAATAGTTCAAAGTTCCAATTATAGTAAGTTTTCACCTTATTAAGTATAATGACTTCTATAATGTAATTAAAAAAGATGATTACTGTTCGTTTTTACTATTATAGAAGTTTATTATATCAAAAAAAAATTTCATATTCAATATCATTAATAATATCAGTAAAATATCAGGAGTGGTTTTGTGGATATTATAGTAATTTCAATAGTTGAGATCACGAATCAATTGAAGCTAGATGACCATGGAAAACATGGAAGCACTGGACAGCCGTTTCATCCTATTGTGGGACTCCTCAGCAGTGCTCATCCACGATCCCGCCTCACGAGATTCGAACCCAGACCCTATCAGTCTCGCACGCGAGCACCTAACCTCTAGACCACTGAACCGGCCGGCATCCAACGGTGTTAATGTCTAATTTAAACCAATCCACGAAATCGAGCCACCGTCCACCATTGTCTTCAGTGAGTTGATATCTCACAACAGACCTGATTGAACTCCAACGGTCACTGCTTCTTACTAGAACTCTAGGACGAAACGGCCGTCCAGTGCTTCCAGGTTTTTCATGATGGTCTTGCTTCAATTATTTCATGATCTCAACTATTGAAATCAGTAAGATATGTTATTAGGAATCTTTTCTTTCATTTAACTATACAAATCAACTGAATGAACTTTAAGTTACTATTGTTACTATAAATAATAAATTTCTAAATTTTATTCTAAAGTCTAAACTTAACGAAGTTTTTATTCATCTAACCATATAGAAACATTAGGTATAGTCATATTGATGACTTCCATGTTTATTATTGTTGGGAATTTATTACATCTTTTCATAGTTGGATGACATTACTATTATTATTATTGTTGTCAACAAAGTATTTAAGTAACAAATTTAATTATAATTTTGCCTGTCATTAATATTCCTTTCAATTTAACCATAATTGTTATTTTTAGTAAGAATTCATTTTAAGTTGGGTTTTAAAAACTGTACATTTTTTAGTATTCTATGTTGTCATCGGTTACATGGAATAGAAAGTTATTTATATATATACAGTAGTATAAAGAAATACATAAAAAAATGCTTTATTGCTTTGTCTTACTTTGATTCTCATTGAATGAGCCTTTTACACAGTATAACTAATAATTAAGTTTATATCTCTTGTAAAATCCTGATAAGTCAATTGATAAAGTTTTATTTATATATTATACACATGTTATTTATATAATCAGATATATCACTTTTATTAGGAAGACATAATAGGCTCACTAGTGACTAGCTTCATGATTAATTTCCTGGAGTTCTAATGAGAAGCCGTGATCAGTAGAGTCCAATTCGTTATCCACATCAGACAATGGATTAATACTTGCTAAAGATCATGGACCGATTGAAGTTAGACATTAACACAGTTAGACGCCGACTGAGTGGTCCAGAGGTTAGTCGTTCACCCGTGAGACCGAAGGTCCTGTGTTCGAGTCCCACGGTAGGACCGTGGATGCTCACTGTTAAAAGGAGTCCTATACTAGGATGGGACGGCTGTCCAGCGCTTCCAGATTCTCAATGTTGGTTAAGGTTAGATTGACTTATGAGTTCACTGTTCGAATCCTACAATCTCCACAAACGTCATTACTAATAAAATCTTATTTATTGAATTCTGTTCAATAAATGCATACCATATATATTAAGTGAAAACAAGAAAAGCGATCTAGTATCTACATCATTATTTCTGTAATTCATAATACTGCCGTAAAAAATATAAGTTACTACTGCAAACACTACTTATTCAGGTTGTACACACTTGAGGAACTTTGGAAGGTGTTCGTTTTTATTTCGATAGGATAAGATTCATCTTACAACATTTTACCATAACTATGAAAGTGTTAGTTACGATAATATATATTTCATATCGGGTTCACCACTTTAGTAACCCTTAACCTTACTCCAATTCGATCGTGTGCTGATCGTTATCGAAATATGCATGTCACCAATCCCCTCATATAATTGTCTACCTAACTCGCGTTAGTGAATAACGGAGTTAAATAAGTCGAATACAAGAATGAGATTTGAATTCGTATATTTTGTACAGGTGTTGATCAGAACAGGCAGATGATCAGAGAGACGACGTGAAGAAAGCAAAAAGAAGAGAGCAAAGCGAAATGACGCACGGTGGAGAAAGCGTGTAAACAAAATCACTTCAATTAAGCGTTAATCAATATTTATAGTCAAATCGAGAAGCGTGGTAAGACAAAAACTAAGCGAGGCGAAGCAAAGTAAGGCAAAACAAGGCTAGGCGAAGCGAGGCGAATAATTAACAAGGTCAAAATGTGCTTTAAGAAGAATGAATGGATTGATCTGTGCAGAAACCAGAATAACCTATGTGTACTCGACATAGGGCCAACCACTACAAACTTATCAAAGATTAAGATAATATGAGCAATGATTTCTATCTGTTATCATTGATATCTCCATTATTATGAAAAAATCTAAAATCCTACTTGAAGAAATACGGTAAAGTTAATAAAGTATTCACTAAGAACATATCATTTGCTTCAATCTTTCACAAAATGGGGATATTTCATGGAAACCTTTGATCTTATATTACTGCTAACATGTTTACTCTGAAAGGCCACTGATAATCATTGAAGTGTTTAGAGATTCTTCTAAAAATGTAGTCACGGTAATCCATCAATAGTGTTGTTCGAAATTTGCAATGACGTATAGCTCATCCTTATATATGAAAATGTTTAAACATTATCGAGTTATATCAGAGTAGTATGAAACAACTATCTATTACACTTTCGGTATGTAAGTAATTCATCAGCTGATGTCACTGTGTGATAACAGCTAAAAACAGGATTCCAGGAATCTCTATAAACCATTATCTAGATCTAGATGAATAATTGTCAAGTCATCCTAATTACTGTTTATAATGTTTAATTTACTTAACATTATCATCAAATGAATTTAGCTTAATTGTAAAAGTTTACACTTGTTCTTTGTTAGGTACAGTTGTATCGGCTACAGAACTTTATAAATTATCTTTTTCCCTTTTGTGACATGAATTTAAAGTTTCTATACTACTTACTATAATAAATTGTAGTGAAATATTGATTAATGAAGTAAATACTGAATATTTATAGTCAATTCAAATCGAGGAGAATCGAAGTAAGGCAAAGCAAGGCGAATCCCGCAAGGTGAGATCGTAGATGCGCACTGTCGAGGAGTTCCACAATAGGACAAGATGGCCGTCTAGTGCTTCCAAGTTTTCCATGATCGTCTAGTTTCAAACGACTCATGAACTCAACTATTAACTTACAATAATATCTACAAAACCTCTTCCTTATAATAACTACTAGTTAGTTACATATCAAATGATAAGAATTTTGTTGCCTGATGGGATACTAATTAGTTTTAAATTTTTTCATGTTTATAATACCAATGATTGGGACAATCCCATTGTTTTTTTATATAATATAATTATTTTTACTGTAAAATACATGTATTATGTTTTTTAATAATAAGCTTGCTATTAACTAGAGTTATTCATATATTAAACAAATGAATTTATCATAAATCTTTCAATGGGATAAGTGTGAATATTCAAACAATAAACATTAGTTACACTTAGCAAATAATAATAATAATAATAGGGATAATAATTCGTTTAAATATACCGTTATTAATTTATTATTCATAATAGTCATTCAATCCATTTATTACTTTAACTAGTCATTTACCATGGGAACATAAATTTTAAATATTTGAAATTTAAAAAGAATGAATGAAAAACATTTTGGTCTCTTGTTTTTTTTTTTAAAATTTTATTTTATCACCTGTTGAAGTTGTTTTTTATTCAACTATTTCTCTATATTTATTTTCTCACTGTTTCTTGTTTTTACTTACCTTGTTGTTGTTGCTATTGCTATTGCTGTTGTTGTTTTACTTGTACCCATTAGTTTTGTATTTGTTGTTAATTTTCAATTAATTTATAGTTATTTATTTATTTGTATTTGTTATAAATAAATAAACGCCCTTAATTTGGTCCATTTTAATACAATAAAATATTGATAATAATTATATTGGTTACTATTATCAGTTTTAAATTCGCCTATGGGAAGTTTAATCAGATGTGGGTTGGAAAAGAAAATGATGATGATGATGATAGAGAGAGAGTGTGTGGTTTTAGGGTGGAGAAATAAGACAGAGAATGCGAAAGAGAATTGAATTCTTTCTTTTTTTAAAAAATAAAAATAAAAGAGGGAAGAAAACATTTCTTGAATTCCCCCCCCTATCACATCAATTGCAATAACTTCACTCCTTATAAACTACAACATTGTTTTCTATTCATTTATTTAACATTTTTACTCATTTGTTACTCTTAGTAAATGTTTTATTTTAAGTAATATTGTGTAATGGGACCAATTGTTCAATGGATAATAATTTGAATTTTCAATTACAACAATATGCATAAATAAATATAACCAAAAAGGTTACATGGAAATTTGACCGTTTCTTAAAATTTACATTCATAAAATTATATGAACAAATTATTTATTGGTTTGTACAGGTAAGCAGGTGTGTAACTGAATATGTTTTCGTACTTATCTAAATGGATATGGGTTTTTTTAGTGTCCGGTTGTATGTTTACTTATGCTAACTTCAATAGAACCATCTTGTAAAATGTTACAATAGACAATAAGACAACAAGAATAGGAAACTGATGATATAAGGTACAAATTTTACTCAGAGAGAGGGAGAGAGAGAAAGAGGACAATATGTATGCATAACGAACAACATGACTATTGTAGAAAATATATACAGATAATGAATTAAAATATAATAATTAACATTAGCACATAAAGAAAATCATTGAAAAGAAAAAGAAGAAGAAGAAAAAAGACAAAAGAATAAAGAATAAGTAATAGTAATTCATAAAACGATGTAATACAAAGATGACCAAATTGTATAAAGTGAAACTAGACAGAATTTTGGGTAGAAACTTTTTTTTTGTTGAAAATGCAGGTCACAATGGAAATTTTGTAAAAAGTTTACAGGGAAAAATAAATTTATCCATGAAATTGAAATTGGGTGATGGTTGGGGTGGGGAGGAGATTTTCTTTGTGTTGATTTTATTTTGTAATCAAAAATGATGTTCACACTAAGAAAAAGTAATAGTGATAATATTAATAATCATTGTTATTATACTGTCAATCTTTATGTTTTATATTGATAAAACAAAAGAATTAGATTAGAAATAAATTTAAAGATTACAATTGTATTGAAATAAATCAAACAAATACATGTGTAAATAATAAACAATTAAACTAATTCATCATTATTTAGATAAACTGTTATGTTAATTCTAATAATGAAAGATTAGAGGGTGTACATGGGATGTTGCTACGTTAATAGTTATGAATTGAGTTAGATGCGTGAATACTTAACATCCATACCACTGAGCTAGGGTATAATATATAGGCTAAGGGTTCGAGCGCGAGAACTGAAATCTTTTGTTCAATTACTGGTTGTAGTGTAGTAGATACAGATTTGTGAGGAAACCTAAACTATTACGTAACAGTCGTTCAGTGCTTACATGACTACAGTGGTTGTTTAGTTTGAATCGATTTGTGATATCCATAAAATTATATCAGAAAATCATTTATATGTTTTTTAACGAATGATATTTATTAATCACCATAAACTCATTATGATATTATTTAATCAAATTGCACACCTAGCATTATTCATAGGCTGAGTTCAGCTTATCATTAAAGTGTGTGCGTTTTTAAAGCGCTTATCAATCAGAAAATTTTATAGATTATGCATCGGTATGCGTATTTTATATCCTACTCGCTATTGTCATCACAAATTGTAGCGAAATTCACTTTTATCGTGCATGTTGATTGATGCAATTGTACTGTTATATTAAAAAATCATTTTCTTCTGGAGAAGACTGTTTAACAACATGTAATCCTTTTTAAGTATCTTTGCTCATGAAGTTACTAGAAAAAGTTTAGGACTGCAATTGATCAGTCTCTTATTGGCCGTATGTGGATACTGTGCGTATTGCCTCAATATAGCATTAATTCACGAGCATTATAAACAAATATGGACAGTGGCTAGCAGTGGAATCCAAAACTCACGTTCCATCGCATTTGGTACTCGTCAGCTATGTGTACCTGCATCTCAGAGTTGATGTTCACTCTAAGACAGTATGCATATATGGCCAATAAGAGATTGCTCAGCTGCAGTCTAAAACGTCAATGGAAGATTTAACCAAACAATACTAAGTGAATTTAAACTTCACCTCATTGCACAAGCAAGTGACTATCAGGACTCAGTGGATAAGTGGATAACGCGATGGCGTTTGAAGCAGACGGTACCAGATTCGAGTCCCAGAATGAACATCAACTCTGGGATGCCAGTACATCCAGCTGACGAGTCCCAAATAGGACGAGACGCCCTTCCTGTATTCCACTGCTAGCCACTGTCCATCTCTGCTTATAAATACATAATTGATAATTAAAAATGATGTGCCTGTGAAATTTAAAGAAAATTCATTCATTCTGAGTTTAATGGAAACGTTTCAAAAACAAACAAACTTGATTCACATATCTATGGTTTCTTTTCCATATAAATTCGCTTCACACTTTCTTTTGTTTTTCAATTTTAAACTAGAATTGTAGATATAAATAGACTATAGTAAACAAATACTTGTTCACATCTATTATTATGTTGTTCTCGATTTCTAATATATTTGTGTAAATTAAACACTGAGTGAACACAAATAGTCATGCATATGTACATATAATATTGGTCCGAGGATGTGAACTGTTTGTATTGTATGTATCGCTTGTACATATTCGACAATAGGCTAGTTTTTTTTAAAAAAAGACTATCTTCATAAAGATTTATTTTTCATACATGAATCTATCCATCATTTGAATACTTTTGACATGTATATACAGGAATATGTTAAAAGTATATATCTTGTTTTAAAAATCTCATATTTGTGAATTTGTGTCTATGTTTGTTTAACACAACAAAATTTTGTAAAATTCTGCAAGCCAAAACATAACTAGACGTGTAATTAAGTGTAACATTAAAAAGAACGAAATAGAATTAGTAAATAGATTTAGATATTTATATTGAGTGTTTCACCAATTTCAAATATGATATTGTTACATTTAATATCAATAATACGTTAAATATGTAAGCGAAGGAATAATAGCAATTTTTTGAAGAAATTAAACAAATGTGAATTTTAAGAAAAGATGGACAGTGGCTAGCAATGGAATCCAGGACGCATGGTCCGTCTTATTTGGGACTCGTCAGCTGGAAGTACCTGCATCTCAGAGTTGATATTCACTGTGGGATCAAAACCAGTACTTTTCGCTTCAAACGCCATCGCGTTATCCACTCATATACTTAATCCATCTTTGCTTATAGTGCTTGTGAATTAAGGCTATATCAAGGCAACATGCACAGTATGCACATATGCCAATTAGAGACTGACCAGTTGCAGTCCTAAACATCAATGGGAAGATTCAAGCAAACAATACTACGTGAAATGTGAATTTTGCTAATAGGATAAAAACACATCTTTTTTCATTATTTCATTCAGAGTGTTTTTTCTAACAAACAGGAATTTATACTATTAAATTTCATAAAATGTGTATACATTGAAAGTGTTAAATTGAAGTTCGTTGATATGAATATTATTCTCATCGTGATGAAGCTCTTGCACCAAAACTTTGAGGAAATATTGGTACTACTTACTATTTATAAGTAGTATGAAGTTTATTATGACAAAACATATTTAGAGAATAGTCAGTATTCACAACACAGAGTGATGCTTTATGTTTAGAGAAGAGTTTGGCTGACAAAAATGTACGGTTTTTGTTAAAAAATAGGTAAAAAGAAATATGAAAATCATTCAAAACATCGGTTATAGGAAATTTATGTTGGCAATACCAACATTTCACAACTGTAACACAAAATCTTTAACATTGAGATATTAAACAAGTTTATTTAATCAAAGACTGCTGAAGTGATAATGAATTCATCAGTTGGATTCTTCATTAACTTAGTACTTTTTTGAGTCTTTTTGGTATGAAATATAGTCCCCACAACATTAATGTTTCAGGCAAAACTTCCAGTGAATGCTGATTGGATAAGATGCTTCTCAGAGTTTCCAGAGCCCTTGTTGACTTTTTTCGAGAAATCTTCTGGATCTCCTCAACACTGATCAAACAAGCTGGTCAAATAAATCATTCGGAAACTGCATACTATCATCTTCGTAAACAAATTACCATATTCTCCTTGAACATCATACACTCACTATGAATGATAATGAAATGATAATATTTATATTTGTTTAGATGAAAACACAATATACGTTTATAATGAACGATGGATAGTGGCTAGTAGTGGAATCCAGGATGCGCGTCTCGTCCTGTTTGAGACTCAATAGCTAGGTGGATTAATTGTCGACATTTAAAGAGAACGGTACTGGGCTCAAATTCCGAAGTGAACATCAATTCTGGAATACAGGTACATCCAGATGATGAGTCCCAAATAAGATAAAACGTATGTTCTGGATTACACTGCTAGCCACTACCCGCCTTTACCTGTAATTCTTATGATAGAAGACAATATTGAGGCGATCTGAACACTATGCATACACTCCAATAAGAGGCTGGTCTCAATTATGAGAATATTCAAATAAATAATACCAAGTGAATTTTATATTATATGTTTTATCACTTAATATCAATAAATCATCTTAAATATAAATTGAGGCTTTTAACCAGTTTTATGCGGAAAGGAAGAACAACAAAAAGAAGGGAATGTTTATGGAGTATGATATTTTCATTACATCTAAAAGTTGAAAAAAAACTCATCTTTTAAAATGACGACCACTGAATACCTGAACACTTATTTCGTTCTGATATGGGATACCTTAGCAAGAATAGAATAAATTTATTACTATAAGGCCTGAACATTTTGTGTTCATTCCATGTCAAAGTAATTAGTGAACAAAGTCAATTAAGTTTGGAATTACGACACATTGAAAGCTCATTAAATACCTAAATGGTATTTCACTAATACAGTAATAAACCTATGCAATTACAAATTACTTCCTTTTGTTTACATGATAAAATTCATACATTCCTATGAGTAAAGACCAGTTAACAAAGGTTATTCACAAAATAACTTGATCATTATTTTACATAATACTTGAAATCTATGTTTATTTAGATCCAAGACTAGTAAAATGATTTATCAAATGATAGCCAATTATACTGTCTATGAGACTCTTTTCGAATTTATACAATCAAAAACTGAAGTTGGGAAAGTGATGCAATATTAATTCAGTTCTGTAAGAGATTTAAACTACGTCTACCTATTTTTCAATAGTGTAATAAAAAGACGAAGATTATCAGAGCTATGTGATATATTAGTACAATATATTTGAACAATCTGATCACACATATACTTGTTCTCACTTTAAACCTACCACCTACCACCTGGTTCAGAATTCTCTCACATATTATATTTATTTAAAACATTCTTTATGTCTTCAATCTCATTACGTTCATTCGAATCTCCACTCCATCGTTATGATACATTTTCAATTTTACTGCTATATGTAAACTTTATGATAATTTTGAAACAGGTCATAAGATTGATCTTAACTCGGTTTTTGTGGTGTTATACACTGCGTCGGGAATTGGGAGCAGAAATGAAAAGGATGAATAGCAGCTGGAAAGAACTGAAAACGATTTCCAGGACAGGGTTGGATGGAGAGTGCTGGTGGGCTGCCTATGCTCCTCGACGAAGGATAACAGGAGTAAGTAAGTTACAAAAGTGCAAAATAACGTATACTAAGGTTTATTAAAGCCTTGGCCACACGAAAATTCAAACCCCTTTTGTCTAGTTAAAAACAGCTTGTCCTCATCTTAAACTTACCCTGGTACTATTAGCTTATTATCCAGAGTGATTATGTTTCAAACTGTTTTCACATTATTCTTTTTATTATCTATGTCTCCTCTTACCCTCCATTTCCAGTATAGTTAACCTTTTATTTTTATATATAAATATTCTTAACAAGTATATGCGTGATCAGATTGTTCGAAATGTATTGCGCTAATATATCATATAGTTCTGATAATCTTCGTCTTCTAATTACACTATCGAAATTTATCAAAGGGACTAATTGCTTTAAATAATTAACTTTCCCTTACAGAATCAGAAAATGTTCATTAACTTGATTAAGTCAAATATAATATCGGTGTTCAGTGCAAACATTTTGAAATTATTTCCCTACCGTTTGTGATAAAATATATCGTTCTGTGTGTAAAATTTCTTGAAACAGAAAAGTACTTGTCATTTAGACCTAATTTGATGAATGATGGTTTATTTTATATATATTCTATCATTCTTAGTATTTTTTATAAGACAAATTACACTACTTATAAGAAACGTAAGTAGGTAACTTCGCATTAGTACAAAGTAGAGTCAACAAGTGTCCTGGTCAGTTAAATGCTATATTCAACAAATCCGTTCATTGCTTCCAGGTTTCCAATGGTAGTCTAGCTTACATCGATTCATGAGTTGGACTATTAAAACCCATTTCTCTCTGAATTGCAGATGATATGAACGCTTATTACAGGAATAGGTGGACACTTATTGAATATTTAATTCAATGATTTTATAAGGAGTGTCAAATCCAGAAAAAAATGTATTATATTGGTGGTGTTCTTTGAGCTGTGTGGTTTAATTGATGGGCTGTAGTTTGTTTGACGAATGAAAATGAATATGACGTTATTTGCAAAGAAGTGAAAACACAGGTAACATCATCAGAAAAGAGTATTTGGCTAGCTCACTTCAATGTGAAATTATGATATTGTTGTCCGGAAATGCAATTAAAACTTGGTAATTCAATCATTCAGCCCAAAGAGAAAAATATAGCTAGAAGTATTCGTCTGAGCGACATATTCTTCTCATAATTTCAGTGTATAATATTCTATTTGGATTGAGACTTTGATGGTTAGTTTCTGTGGATGTCTAACAAGAAACATTCAAAATGTGAATATACAGAAAAGCATACAACACTGTAGTTCAATGAACTAGTTAGAAATCAATTCTTGATTAATTAAATTCACAAATAGGATAGCAGAGTGTATCTAATACCTTTTGCACCAGAATTATCATTAATAACCTCTCAAATAGTCAATAAAAGTGGTGTCGTAACCTGTGTTTATCTTTCAATCAAGAATATATTTTGTCAATATAGATTTTTGTAAGATGTAAACAAATTATAAAAAGGAGTTATGTTATACCGAGAGAGTGTATTGGTAGGTAAGGCCACTATTTAAATCTGAACTTTAAGTAACCTACATTATGCCTTTATGAATACGATTCAGTTGTTTATCTATTCAAAGATGGAGAGAATAGGGAATGTATATCATATTTATCCAATGACTATCAGAAACACTGAAATAGTATCAAATAGTCGTAACCACTTTTCTATGAAAGATACTTGGAATAATCCAATCATTTTGATTTCTGTTTTGAGAACTAACTAATCGGTATCCAGAGAATGTTATTCATGACTTAATTAGTTAGTAAGATTAAGGTAGATATTTACTTAACACTGATACACATTATGCACTTCACGAAGTCACTGAGAGAAGGTGAGACCAGCCCACTGACTTTAGTGAATTACATGAATTCTGAATTCTCGCTGAAACCACAGAACTTTAAAAGAAACATCGAAGTTTCAAAAATTCCTATTTACTGGTTCATGTAGTTGTCAGATTTATGAGTAGTTATTACAAAGCTACACTCTTTACATCATATTAGGTAACGGATCACAGCCAACATAGTTCATTTGACCTTTTGTTATTTGTATCATTGTTACGGATATACAACACCGTGAAGAATGCAGTAATTTATTTACACTGTGATACCACTAATATCCAACTCATTAGCTCACACTCGTTAATGAATTATAAATTAATATAATCCCTTTTCGAGTAAGTAAAGATGATAGTAAGTTCCCTGATTTTCCGTATTTAAGTCGTGCAATCTTTTTTTACTTATTATCCAAACCATAAAATAAAACACCAGATATTTCGAATTGCCGAAGTATGGAATGAAAGAAAAACCTTATTAAGCAAAGCCGTACTTGAGTTTCTTACTCTTTTAATGAAATAAGATGAACATTGCTAATCAATACCAGGAAAATCATTGCAATGTAATTCAGAATTATGTGTAATATAAATAAGACTATTAAGTGCACAATAGTTTTGTGTATTGCTTGAAATGAACAAATTGATCTGGAATAGTGAGAAATACCCGAATGTATTAATAACAATAAAAGTAAATAACGTGTTTTGCTTGTGACCAAGGTTACATTATTATGATTTATGGTTCTCAATCATTAATCTATACATTAAATGAATGAATACTTTTCTGAATCCTGAAGGGATTTCATAGGGCTTATAAGACAATGTTTCCATAATTATCTGTCTCCTAGTAAGATGGCCTTAACATTCTCAGTACACTTGATATTGGCTTAGAACTAGACTTACTTTAGCCTTGTCTATGGTTTTCCAGCTGACCGTTACTGTATCCGGTGCTGTTAATCTCATTTTTACAGTGAATCATAGTTTATATAGTTTAAAGTACTAACTGATGGATCTAAATTCACATTCGACTGTAAATATATAATCATAATCCTAAGATTCTTAGGACGAAATCAAAATCTGCTTGATCTTTAATAGTTAAATTAAAAGATATGAATATATGCTATAAAGTAAACAGTTACTAAATTTCTTGATTATGTTTGAAAAGATAGTGAGTTAATTTCTAATGAATATATAAAAATAATATAATGTTCTTTCAGAATCTAGTGGAAATGAACAAACCAACCACGTATGTTGTATAAACCAAATAAACTTTTGCTAGCTATCCTATTACATTTAGAAACAATACATTCGCTTGGTATTGTTTGGTTGAATCTTCCCATCGATGTTTAGGACTACAATTGATCAATGTCTTATTGACATATATACATAATGTGCAGATTGCCTCGATATTTCCTTCCGTTACAAGCATTATAACGAAAGATGGATAGTAACTAGCAGTGTAATCCAGAACGTGTATGTCGTCCTATTTTGGACTCATCATCTGGATGTACTTGCATTCTAGAATTAATGTTCATTTCGGGACTCGAATCTAGTACCGTTTTCTTCAAATGTTATCACGTTATCCACTTATCTACTGAGTCTCGGAGTGAACATCAACTCCGGGATACAGGTACATCCAGCTGACGAGTACCAAATAGAACAAAACGTGCGTCTTGGATTCCACAACTATCCATCTTTGCTTATATGAACTTATTTATTTACTAGTCGATATTTGTTTGGCTTAAAAGATATATGTGTTTCATCATATTGAGATTTATGAGCCAGATTCATATGCATATAATTATGATTTAAATGCAACTCTTATATAACAAAAACCATAGAAACAGATTTTAAATGCAGCTTTATAATTATTTTTTTTTGTATAAAAAGGATAGTATTATTTAATACAAAATACAACTTGAATTAATCTCGGTTCAACTAACAGAAAATATTTTTATTTTGAGTCAATGTTAATTTCATTTAAGTTAATTTCATTTATAATATGCTTTTATTAATTTTCGAGGACATTTTGACCTTTCTAAATTATACTTAATACTCTCTGTTTTTAATATCATTACTATGGCTTATCTCTTCTTTACTTATCACACTTCTAGTTAATAGTTTACAAAAAAAACGAATTAATAATACTTCATAACCTCTTCATACTGTCTATCAACCTTCGTTCTGGCTATCTCTAACTCTCTCTCTCTCTCTCTCTCTTTTATACACTCTATTTTTATTCATTTTCTATGATTGTTGAAAAATAAACGACCTAAGTGTGAAGTGAGTTCTCACATTCGATCAAGTTGACATGTGTCAGTCCACTAAAATCAACTATATAAACTTTGTATGTATGTACTACTTAAAACAAATATTATTACTACTACTAATAATAATAATATGCAACTAGTTAAGTTCTATTGTATATAAATGAAAATTCATTGAAGTGATTAATTTCAAGAGGTGATATTATCCGGTTGTACATAGAGAATACATATATTTACATAAGTGAACTCCATCAATAGTACCTATAAATATGTATATATTATTAATTATAGGGTGAATAGGGAATAATATGAGATTATATATTTGATTAGTCTTATATATATATATAATTGACATTTTACTTATGATTAATAGAGCGTGTATCGTACCTAGTTATGATTAGAATACTAATAATGTGATATAGTAGTAACTTGTATAATTTATTAAAGCTATTCCTAGTAAACATTTGAAAATGTAAAGAATGCATGAAATGAAAAAAAAAGGAATTTAATCCCCCGAGTAGTAAAGTTACAATAAAACCGGATATAGAATTTTTATTTTAAAAATAAACATTCAAATAAAGTAATATGTTTACTGTTTACTTCAACTCGATAGAAATATTGGCAAATAATTTGACCCATCATAAAAACATCTTGTCTTACCGGGGACTTCAAGATAGCTGCTTCATAACTATAGGTCTATGATAATTTGAGAAAGTAACTAGGCTTTTATTTTTAAAATTAACAAAATATATTATACTAATAGACTTGGTTAGTATGTTGTTGAATATGATGGATTATTTTAATAGTTGAGATCATGAATCAATTGAAGCTAGACCACTATGGAAATCCTGGAAGCTTCAATTGATTCATGATCTCAACTATTAAAATTACTATAATATCCACAAAACCCCTTCTGATGAATTATTTGTCAAAATTTAATAGAATATTCTAATAAAAAAGAGAATAAACTAATTTTGATGTATATAATTTTAATGTTTACGTCAGTCTTACACCTTTGCAGTGAAGAAATTCGGTTAGAATATTTTAGTCAATAATATTATTATTCACTATATGAACAAAGATGGATAGTGGATGGCAGTGGAATCCAGGACGTCCGTTTCGTCCTATTTAGGACCCGTCAGCTGGATGTACCTGCATCATAAATTTGGTGTTCACTCTGGGACTCCAACCCAGTACTGGATTATGTATATCTATATTCCCATTACTAAAAGCTTCTTTTTGACCTATAGATTATTATTAAACGATTTACTGTTCCTAAGTTATGTTCAGTTTATTGATTACAGTCTCTCACATTCACAAGCACATTTTGCTTTGATCGTGTATGAATATTATTTCCTATTATATGATTTGATGCGATCTGTTTGGCTGGTATATACCAAGTGTGCTTGAAATCAATGATTCGCATAGATGAAGCTGTTATTGGTGTTCTGGGTTCAAGTGGACAGGCTAAACGAACAAAGGACCAATAAGGACGCTAGGCTGCTCGTACCGGTCGGACGTCGTTGGTTTGGCACAGTACTACATTGGATAAGTCGTATTTCGACTGATGAATAAATCACTCTATAAAAAGCGGACTTAACATCACAAAATAAATGTTTCAGACAAAACTTCCAGTGAATGCTGATTGGATAAGATGCTTCTCAGAGTTTCCAGAGCCTCTGTTGGCTTTTTTCGAGAAATCTTCTGGATCTCCTCAACACTGATCAAACAAGCTAATTCAATTAATCATTCGGAAACTGCATATTATCATCTTCGTAAATAAATTACAATATTCTCCTTGAACATCATACACTCACTATGAATGATAATGAAATGATAATATTTAGATTTGTTTAGATAAAAACACATTATGCGTTTACAATGATAGATGGATAGTAGCTAGTAGTGGAATCCAGGACGCCCGTCTCGTCCTGTTTTAGACTCAGTAGCTAGATGGATAAAGTGTTGACGTTTGAAGTGAACGGTGCTGGGTTAAAGTCCCAGAGTGAACAACAATTCAGGAATACAAGTACACCCTACTGACGACTCCCAGATAAGATGAAACATACGTCCTGAATTACATTGCTAGTCACTATCTGTCTTTGCTTGTAGTGCTTGTGACTGAAGACAATATCGAGGCAATCTGCACACTATGCATATGTGCCAATAAGAGACTGATCAATTGTAGTTATTAACATCAATGGGAAGATTAAAACAAAGAATACTTAGTGAATTGACACTATATGAACATTTCTTATTTAATTAACATAGATGACATAATAGTTTTCTATTTTACTTATTAATTGTTTACAACAGTTAACCATAGTGGAATTAATAGATCAACCGAATTTAATTACTTTATATAATTTCGATTGTATATTTAATGATTAGATAGTAGAGTAGACAAATAATTTTCAAGCTCTGTCTACCACGATGTCCATTGTGTTCGATCATTGCTGTAATAAGTTCATCAAATAATCTCATCAGTTAATAAGTGATATTGCTTACGTAAGTCACATTTCAACTAATTAGAATTTAAAAATAATCTCTCATAATGATCTGTCTATCAAAAAAACCTCTTATCAATGTAGAAATTTGATAATGATTGTTTTTCGATAAAGAAATTCCTTTCATAATATTTATTAATAAGATGTTAGCCGATTGACTTAATTGAAATTATCAGAAGGGGTTCTGTGGATACTATAGTAATTTTTAATAGTTGAGATCATGAATCAATTGAAGCTAGACCACCAACGAGAACCTGGAAGTACTGGACTGCCGTTTCGTCACATTGTGGGACTCCTCAGCAGTGCATATCTACGACCCCGCCTCGCGGCATTTGAACCCAGGACCTATCAGTCTCGCGCGCGAGCGCTCAACCACTAGACCACTGACCCGGCCGGCATCCAACGGTGTTAATGTCTAACTTCAACCAATCCATGAAATTGAGTGACACATCCACCAATGTCTTCAGTGAGTTACTATCTCACAACAGACCTGGTTGAATTCCACTGGTCACTTCTTAAAGATTTTCTCAAATCTGTAAGACACAATATACTAGGTAACCTTTGCTTACAATATATAGACAATAAAACGTTTGCATAATAGAAAATATAAATACTCTAAATAATTTTCCACTGTTGGGAAAGAATTTCAGTAAGTTTATTATTCAACAGAAAATATTATCTTGGAATGTATATCTAATCTTAATTTTCTGAATTATTATACATCATTGGACAGTCCCTGAATAGTTATTTACCTAGTGATTACTTTGAAAGCTGATAGATTTTATCCAATCTAACATACTGATAACTATGTAATTTAAATAGTCGTTTGTTTTATACTTTAGATACAGATTGTGTACGATCATCTAAAGTCAGTAATCAAAATATAAAGTCATTGTTCTTATTGCTAAAAACGAATTACCACATGGAGTCCTGAATAACTTAATGTCATTTTTATGTGACATATTTGCTCATCTAATGAACAGTTTCAAGTGAACAGTGGTGCTTTAAGTTGTTGCAGATTATTCATAGATTTATATCTAGTGGATCGTATGCCTCACGAGGTCTTATAATCTCTAGTTAACTGTACTAAGTATGAACGACTTAAAGCAGACTTACAGTCTTAAAGTGACAGTTCTAAATGTTAAAGTAATATAATGTTTGCACCTGGATGACCAAATGAAATAACAAATAAGTATTCAAATACGAAACAATCCACCATGGTGTTCCTGTAGATTTACTGATTAAAGTCAGGTAAGCGAGCAAACTCAACTCTTGAATGCAGGTTTCAAAGATACAGCAGTAATCCACAATATTCGGTTTCAAAATGTCAATGTCTAACTAGAAACTGGATTTCAACACTGAGAAATTAAGTGTATCGTTTAAAACATGAATCCAGATAACTATATATTAAAAATGCAGATGTCTCCTAATTATTAGTCGACCTTACAGTAGGAGGCCATTTATTTTCTTGATGTTTAAAACTGAATCTTGGTTAGTACATTTGGTCTTGTTAGTAAGGGAGTGCTGTCAGTAAATCCAAAGGTAAAATTCATTAGATCAACCACACATGACATTTTGTAAGAGGTATTTTTAAGATATTAGTAGCTGGATAAATTATTGAACCTCGCCATAGACACCAGAAACTGCTGGCCTAAAAGAGGTTGTTATTTGAGATAGCTATCTTCATTCTCTTCCTCTTGGTCAAAAGAAAACAAAGTCACCAAAGATTTTGGTATTTCATGAAAATCCTCATACTATTGAAACACTGTGGCAAATTGTATGATGAATATATACTTGCAAGTAAAAAAAAATCTGTTTTCTTCCAATAACTCTTCAACCTATTTACCTAGTATCAGAGGAAATCAAGTGAGAATTATTCAAGCCGGTAAAGATCGATTGATTTGTCATAACTGAAAAACTCAATGATAAAACCATGACAACAAATACCTTAATCTCATTTCACCAATCAAAAGCATGATAAGGGTTGTAACAGGTATTTTTTACGGTAAGAGTTACTAACGCCCCCGAATGCCCTGATAAGGCTGAGAGTGGGCAGAGTCCGCTCTCCCTCTCGAAATACTCTCACATGGCCACGCATATATAACCTCTGCCGAGGTAGTCTTACTCACTACCCTCTCGTGGCGGGGGTGTTTTTTACGAAATTGAGAGGACGAGAAGTGAATGTCCGGCGCTTTAATCGGGTTTGTGGACACAGAAAGTTCACCTAGGGGAGCTGGAAAACCCTGATTGCAAACCAATGGTGTACATGGGCTCCAGTATTCCGAGGGAACAAATGGCGTATGAACCGATTGTTGGTCACCTGCTACCATGGGACTGCATCTCCTCACGATGCTCCATTGTCTTGTGGGTCAGACCTTTGAGTCGAAGGCCCCAGGTGTGGCCCCCTAAGAAAACCACCTGCTTCAGTTTGGGCATCCGGGCAGTATCACAACCCACACACAAATCAAATGAGATTTGTGCGGCGCCTATATATCTGGTGCCTCTTTGCACCAATATTTATGTGTTTAAATAAATAAATAAGAGTTATTAATAGGATTCTCAAAGTATTGTTAATGAGATATTAGTAAGATCTGTAGGATATATCATCATGATTTCAGCGGAGGAAGAAATCAGGAAAAAGCTCTGGAAGTGGATAGAACACACGTTGAGGAAAGTACGCAGCTACTTCACAAGCCATGCCCTTATTTGGAATTTTCAAGGTCAAGAAAGAAGAAGAAGACTAAAGAACACATGATGCCGAGAAGTAGAGATAGATATCAGAAGAATAAACAACAATTGAATAGACCTAAAAATGCAGACCCAGAACAGCATGGGTTAAAGGATGCTGGTCGACAGTCTATGCTCCATTGGGAGTAACAGGCGTAAGTAAGTAAGTATCATCATGATATAAATGTAATCATTAAATACCACTAATTTTATAAAAAGAATAATGAAGTTATTACTTTTCATTATTTCATTTTTAAATATATCAAATAGTGAATTACATATACATGTATAAGAGTAATATGTGTATAAATCTTTAAAATCAAATAAAGCCAAGTATATTTTAATTCAAAATGTTATTATATAGATATGTATATACTGAACATACAAAATACATGGTATTCTTAAATTGATTAATTTATTATATAATTCCCTGTAAATTAACAGTTTAACTTAAATATTTTCTAAAACAAAAAAAAGATGAAAATAAACAATTAAAACATTTTTTTCCTTTTATTTTTTCATAAATTAAAATTGAATCTCTAAGAAAAAAAAAGAATTAAAGAAAAGAAAAAACAAAGAGAAGAAAAGTATCAGAAAGACTAAATTATTGAATAAAAACTAAAAGATTAACATTATAAAATATGTAAATGATGACAAGTAGTTTCTATTGTTGATCTTTCATTCTGTAAACCTTCAATGTTTTTTTTTTCGTTTTTTGTTTTCTTGATGTTCAATGATTCTATTCTCATGATTTTCAGTTTGATTTGATGATCATTTTTAGTTTGGATCATTATGTGTATTATTACAATCATGATTGAATAGAATATAAGATAAAGACTAGAAGTTGATTATCTCATCCATTGAAAAAGTGAATATCTTCTGATAAATAAGTAGAATTATTTTCAGTTGTGTCATTCAAATATTGATATCTTCATCCATATGTTCACTACAATAATAATAATAATAGTTGGTTTAATAAGTAGTTATTTAAATATACGAAATTAATTTGAATGCCAGTTCAATGAAAACTATGAGAAATAACATTAATTAAATGAGTATTGGAAATAGGGGAGGGGGGACTAAAAATCTATTCCATACTAAGATGGCACTTTAAAAAAAATACAAATTCGATATTTATTTTGGTAATATTGTGATGTGGTCTACTTATACCCACGTAAGTAGGATATGGTGATAGTCAGGCATAGAATGTATTTTGGCAAAAGATCGATAAGAAACGAACAAGAATGAAGCACAATTGGTGTGAAAATGCATGAACAATGAAATCAGAGAAGACGGACTGATATTTGCAGAAGGAACAGTTAAGATTGGGACAATTAATTGTTATTTTCAAATTAACTATTGACTGTATGGTTATCAGAATTTAGTAAGATTATCTGTTATTTGTGCTTAAATACATTCGATTGGCCTCACCCGTGTTCTCATTCACTACAACATAATTAAGCAGATCATAATTCCGAGTTCAACTTATTTGTATAGTGTACTAGTTTAACAAATTATAATGTTGGATAAATTGTCTCCTTTTAGCTTAGTCAATTATGAGAATTAGTTACAAATTGAAATCAAGATTTTTAGTTATCCCAATAACCCACTAACTAAATCACATTTTCTACTAAATAACGATTGTAAAATCTTGAAACCAGCTAAATGATTAATTCATCAATTTCTTATTGGTATATGTACATTTTGTTTGAACAGTATGATCAACTACAGTTAAAAACATCAATGGGAATTGTCAAACAAACGAATTAGAGCTTCGCCTCATTGCACAAGCTATTAGCTAACGGGACTAAATAGCTAAGTGGACAACGTGATGGAGTTCGTAGCAAACGGTACTGAGTTCAACGTCTGTGGTGAACATCAACTCCAAAGTGCAGGTACATCGAGCTGGTGAGTTCCAAATAGGACAGAACGCTTGTCCTAGATTTCATCATCCATCTTTGCTTATAATAGATAAATAATTACTGTCGCTTGCTATTCGATTATCTGTTTTTACACTTCATCAAAGATATGCATAACCAGTTACAAGTATAAATCAAACAGAATACATCTACATTGTCACATAAAACTGACAAGGGATGCAGTAAAGCTTTTATTGTGGAGTTAATATAATGGCTAGTAAAAATCCTTGGTTTCATTTTTATCCATAAAATCATCTCTAATCCCTTGAAAAAACTGAAAAAAAGAATTCCGTTAATCTTATAAGTTACAGTAAATAATAGTTTCGAAAATATTCCATCTAAATAGATCAATCGGCCTATTATAACACTACAATATTTCCGACTTATAATGCAAAAGAAATATTCAAATCACATTGATGCTAAAACGATTAGCTATATGATTTTAGGCTTTCATTACTGCCTAGACAAATCAAAATATTCCCCCACATTTTCTGAAACAAAACAGAAATCTGTGTTTTAACAATACATATGAAAAGTTTCAAGTATTCTGTGAAATATTGTCTGGATTTAGAATTGTTTGCTCACATGTTGTCAAATCTTTAACTTTCTTGAATATAATGCAATGCAAATAATTTATCATTCAATCGATCATTTTAATAGATCGGAAAAATAATTAAGATCTGAAAAATAATTTGAATCGGCTAGCCCTCATATGGAGTCCTGAAAGCCAAAGGAAAAGAGGAAGACCAAAGAATATATTACATCGAGAAATGGACATAGACATGAGAATAATGAACAAAAATTGGATAGAACTAGAAAGAAAGGCCCAGGACAGAGTGGGTTAGAGAATGCTGGTCAGCTGCCTATGCTCTATTGGGAGTAACAGGCGTAAGTAAGTAAATAAGTAAGTAATAAAGGCATATAAACGTTTAAACAATAAAAACAAAAAAAAAGAAAACATCAATCAAAATTATAAAAAAATTATTTCAAAATTTATCAAAAAATATTTAAATTTTTATTTTATAAAATAAAATTTACTTACAATTTTTCAAAAAATTTCCAATTTTTTCTTAAAAATCGATAAATTGGTATAAATTTAATTCCAATTCGATTCCATAAATTAATTGAATGATGATTAGATTTTATATTAGTAATAGAATTTTTTTCATTATTAATGATTTTATTATTATTATTATCATTGATTTTTATTGAAAATGTTTCACTTTGAAAAAAATTTTTAAATTTTTTTATAACTTTATTAATATTTTGTTGTTGAGAATAGATACTACTGATATTATCCATATTTATACTACTATTATTATTATTATTTAATATATTCATTGGTATAGTTAAATAATATGATGCTAAAATTTTAAAAATAGAATATTTTTCTGATTTATCACATTGATCATTCCACCATTGTATAGGATTTTCATTAATATCAATTGATTTTTCATTTATATAATCATTAATTGAATATTGAAATTCTTCCATATAAGTCATTTTACGATTTATTCCTATTTTTTGAACATAATTATCAAGTATTGATATCTACAATATGAAAAAATAAAAGTTAAGAAAAGTGAAAATTTTTTTAGATTTTCATTATTTAATATACACTGAAAGAATGAGTGGTTCCTTTTTTTAAAAAAAAATTATAAAAATTAGATGTTCAAACCATTCTGAAATAGATCAGAAGGGGTTTTGTGGAGATTTCAGTATTTGCATGGTCGAAATCATGATTCAATGAAAGCTAGACCACTATGGAAAACCCGGAAACACTAAACGGCCGTCTCGTCCTATTATGGGACTCCTCAACACTGTGCATCCACGATCAACCCTCGCGAGATTTGAACCCAGGACCTACCGATCTCGCGCCATAGCACTTAACCGTGGATGCACACTGCTGAGGAGTCCCGTAATAGAACGAAACGGACACCCAGTGTTTTCAGGTTTTCCATGGTGGTCTAGCTTCAATTGACTCATGGTTCCAACTCTATAATTACATGTCCAAACCATTCTGAAATAGTCACCTATGAAATTTAATGTATACTAGTGATTTTTGACTATTTTAGCCATTTATTAATAAAATAATCATTATGTTATTGAATAATGAGTTAATAATCGTTTGTAATCATTACTATTAAATACGTAGTTTATATACAATATAATTTTGTATACTTTATATAAGAACTTTCGTCTAAATTAGAGCGAATAGTTTCACAGCATTTGAGCCCCAAGTTGATGTAAGACATTAAATAGGAAGAATATATTTAGAAGATCTCAGCGAATGAATTCGAAGTAAATCCAACGTTTCGCCTGACAATCTGGTCCAAGCTTCTTCAAGGAATTACCATTTTGCATACTTGCTATTAATGGTTTATTACAATATACAAAGGTACAATTGTCTAGTTCGTTAGTAACGTTTATAATGTTTTTTCTTACGTGAATGATAGAATAACCTATTGTAAATCATGAAGAAGTAGATACTCATACAAAAAACAAAATTTTCTGATGAATTTTAAAGATTTATGAGGTCTATAAAAGATTGTAAAGTTTGAATTGGAGATTAAACAGTTAAAACATCAAAAAAGAAATGTACAAGTTTTATATATACTGTCAAATTGAAAGGGTTAATGGATGTGCTGTTTTTAAACATTTTAGGAAAGTAAGAATATATTAAAATGAAATAAATGTAACTAGTTGTTGAATTGGGACATGCCTCAGATGCAGGATCTTCTGATATACAGGGTTATAACATCAAAAATGGTTATTAAGAGAGATTCAACATCCTTTAATCGTACGATCGTTTAACTTCTTGGCGTTAATCAAAGCAACATTATTTTGAAAAAGTCAAACGTTAAAGAAAATAAAACTAGAAGAAAATTTGTTTGGATAAGTAGAATTACTAATCGCATTCTCATAATACTGTTAAACAATGTCTAACTTTTATTTAACCTCATTTTGTATACACATACAGTAACTTACATGTTATTTTTTATATTTCACTGCCAGCAACTGTTCTAACCTCATATAAATGACTCGGTGATAAGACTTAATCATAATTATTCCTCTTGTTGTTAGCTGACTGTCAACAGGTATTGATCCAGTTAGATTGTATCTATTTTCCTAACCTAGTTATGAAAATTTCTTAGTTCTTGTCTATCCTTCCGATTGATTTCGACTGGTCCTTTTATAAACTTTGCTAATCTATCATTTTAATCGTATCTGTATTCACTGTATTCATTCTTACTTACCCTGAGAATGCTGTTGTCTATTAATTGAATTTCCATTGAAATAAATTCTTGATTAAAAGTGTTTAGAATCTTACGACATATTTAAAAGTATTCACTGAATTTAATTTAATAACCAGGCTTAAATATTGTTGCTTTCAAACTTAAACCTCTCTCTCTCCTATACATTCTTTTACATTAATGTTAATTAAACATCATAATTTGGACAACTTTGTTATATTGGACAGTATTATCATTCCTTAGAAGTGTGATAGCAAGGTTCACCAAAAATAAACTTCGTACAATAATATTATTTCATTTTATATATTAGTATAATAATTAATTATCATTATTATTTGTATTTGTTATTCTGTTCAATATGAATATTTCCAAATATCATTATTAGAAAATCAAAACAACATTTTAATTAAAATATATTTTTATGACCTTTGATTTTTCATTGGTACATATTAATAATGATCTTCCTTTTCAGAAAATAAAAGCCAGAAATATACCAAGTTTTCTTGAATATTAAACAATATTGAATTATTTGCATAGTTGAAATCATGAGTTAATTGAAGCTAGACCACTATGGAAAACCTGAAAGCACTGGATGGCCATTTCGTCCTATTATGGGACTCATCAGCAGTGCGCATCTACGATCCCGACTCGCGATATTCAATCCCAGAACCTATCAGTCTCGCGCGCGAGAAGTTGAAGTTAGACATTAACACTATGGGATGCCGACTCAGTGGTCTATCGGTTAAGTGCTCTGGCGAGAGACTGGTAGGTCCTGGGTTTTCGAATCTTGCGAGGCGGGATCGTGGATGCGCACTGCTGAAGAGTCCCACAATAAGACGAAACGGCCGTTTAGTGCTTCCATATTTTCCATGGTGGTCTAGCTTCCATTGACTCATGATTTCAACTATGCAAATACTGAAATCTTCACAAAACCCCTTCTGATAATATTGAATTATTCAATGAATATAATGATAAGAATGTAACATACTTTTGTTCGTAATCTATGTAGAATAGGTTCATAATCATTTTGATTGATTGAATATTTAAAACGTGGATCAAGAAATGTTGAAATCTGAAGAAATTCTTCCAGTATATTATTCTCATTAAATATTGTTTTCAAATATGTTATTATAGTAGTATAAAAATGATTTGACAAATTATCATCTATTTTTTCAATATTTACTAAATATAAATTATTTAACATTGGTAATATCATTGATATAGTAAAGGGTGAAAATTGAGTTTCGCAAAGTTCGTCAGCCTCTTGTACAATCTGTAAATTTACAGGAAAAAATTTATTTCAATACATGAATGAAAATCTAGTAATTATATGTACTAGTTTGTATGTTATATGTACTAATATTGTCAATATACAACTGAATACAGAGGACTGAATATATATATATATATATACCCTAGTGGGCCCTAGTGGGCCAGGGTAATTTTGCACTGGTTTTCAGGAGAACCAGACACCATCCAGACTTTCACGTGACATTCCAAACAGTATAGCTCAATCTTGTTTAACAGGAAAACCAGATACTGACCAGGCTTAACCAGAGCAGTACAGCTCAATCCCGCCCCACAGGAGAACCAGATACTATATATATATATATATATATATGATTAACTGCGCCTGGAGCCCTTCTGGGGTTACCGTCAGTCTAAAGCCCGGATAAGGGAAGAGGTTTGGGCATGAAGTTGGCGGCCCCCACCCCATAGAAAACTAACTCGCTAAGATAACGCTAACCACGAAAAATATTTTACATATTCTGAACTTATTTTACAATACAGAATGTTTGTCAAGTGAGAATCAACCATGTACTAAAAATGACCATACAAATGACCGCGTTTCAAGGTCTGTACAGCTTTTAGTAAATTTTTCTGGTTATCATGTAATATTGATTATCACAGACTATAAGTCCTAGTCATAGACCTTTCAAAATTTATCAAAGTACTTCAGCAGTAATATGAACGAAGTATCATTTTAATCATGTGGTGACCAACTAAAGGAAAGTGTTCTGTATTTGAAGATAACTCATACGAATAAATCGTAGGGACTATTGAACAAAATAACTGAATTCATGATTTATGAAGTTAATTCTAAAGAAACCTAGGCATTTTAGAATATAAATGAATATGAAAATTTGGATTTCAGTAAATAATTAAAGAGCATTACACTAGGAGTATGCTGAATTCACTTAGCTTGACAAGTGTTCTCAATAAATCAAACTGCAGTTTCTATCTTACATGTTATTAAACCAGATTCAAATGAGAACCAGAAAAGTATTTATAGGTTTAGTTTCCAGTCAATGAAATTGTACAAAAGTTTCAGAATGATGAAAGCCCCAAATTTAGTTCTATAAATTACCAAGTTAGTCCCTTAGACTGATGTAGAAGGTAATTTCAAAAGAACTTATAAATTGTTAGAATGATAGTCAGTAACTGAAAAGTAAATGTTTACTTTATTACAAGTCAAATTGTTTGATAAATGATAGCTGGAAATATGTAATATATTACGTAGTAGTAATAAACTTAATTTACTATGTTAAATGCATTATCATAAGTTCATAAATTAAAAATGCTTTATGTGTACAGAATTTTGCAGTTCTGATCAAACAAATATAAATATATGCTATTAGCAGTTGTATTAAGCATCTCTATCTTCTCTTGGTGATATTTGTGAGTCACTTGAGTCAGTTTCTGTGGATATAACGATTTCGTAAACGGATGTCTAGGTGTAAGATTCAGTTATAACTTTGGACTATGATCAGCAGTAAGTGTCCAATACTCATATTTGCTCCCATTTAGAATATATCAACTAGATATACCAGTGTTAATGTTTAGAATGACAGATATTAAATTAGAGGTTTAGAATGAACATCAACACAGAGATTCAAATACATACATCTGACGAGTATGAAACAAGACAAAATGCCCTTCATAGACTGCATTGCTAACTGCAACGAAAACTTAGATTAGTCTTTTAATCTACGATGTTAGTTCATATGTAATAAATTAATTTTAAAGCACGGTTGTTAATCTTAGTGACATATTTGATGAATCATAATCTGCCGGTAATCAAAGTCGAAATCGGGCTATATTTTAGTAAAGTACTCAATCTTAAAAGCATGTTATGAACAATTTTAAAGCTTTAGTTCCCCTCATAAGTAAATCTTATCTAAACCAACCAGAACAAATATGTTGTTGCTGAGTCCCAATACGAAGAATCCGAATATGAATACTGCGCAAGTCATGAATCTTTCAACTTTTTAAATATTGAAACTCAAGTCTTACTTCACATTTCGCCCTGGCAACGATCTGACTTTAAAAATACTAACAAAAACCACATACTGCTGTATTTATTTAACTTCGACAGAAAAAGCTTCTGCTTTTTAGATAGTTTTCCGTTCTCGACTTTATCAACTAAATGAATAGGTTAGACAAGTATAATGTAGTAATCTATGACACCATTTTGTAAAACATTCTAACACTTCAAATTCATTTATGATTCCATCCACCGAAATCCTAACTATTCAGGTTATCCAGTATTTATCCAGTGTCTCGACCTCTTAAAATGCTGAATTCATGAAGCGAACTACTAAGCTATATTGAGAAATGATTGGAACTAGAAATGGAATACAATGGATCCCAATTTAGTAGTCTAAATGTATCATGCTTGTGAAAAAATATGGGAGCTTTAATTCTGATTCAGTGTACAGTCGTCAATGTGAGCTGTTGAAAAAGAGGAGTAAAGTAGAAAAGAACAGCTTTCCAAAGTTTCCTAGCTTTCAATGGTCTTTTGAATGGTATATCAAAAGTTATATATTTTTATGTCAGTAACATAACATAACAATCTCTAAGCTAGTTTATTTTACACTTGAACATACTTCAATCGATTTAAAAATTCGGTTAATCAAGTTCATATCTACGTCGGTGAAATGAGGTAATCGATCCATGTTAGAAATTATACGAGTGATTAAATTTAAAATATCTGATAAAGATTCATTTATATTGGTTTTATCATTTGATTGACATTTAGGATTTGATTCTGAAGATAAGTCCTCCATCTGTTGAATATTTTCATCAAGTGTTTCAAGTGATTTCTGGTAGTTATTTAGAACTTGATCAATTGCTGGGATACGTAATGCACACTATAATAGTAATAACAAGAAACAGAATAATGAAATATCGATTAACACATTGGACTACCATGTAACACAACTTGATAACGGATAAAGATTTGTGCAAACATCCATCACATACCGAATCATTTTAGTATACTTGTCATATTTTGTGTATCACCATAAGTTTTACTAAATGTAATTACTTCATTATGGAAATAAATTTCAAACAGATTATTATAATAATGAGTGGTAGAGTTTCTGAAGAAGAACTGTTTCTACTTATGAATCTCGCGAGGCGGGATAGTGGATGTGCACTGATGAAGAGTCCTGCAATAGGACGAAACGACTGTCCAGTGCTTCCAGGTCTTCCATGGTAGTCAAGCTTCAATTGGCTCATGATCTCAACTGTTGAAATTAGTGAAAAGTTCCATACCTAATTAGAGATGTGGTCCACTAGTTTCTTATCATTGAATGAGTAAAAACTGTCCTTTATTAGCAAAAAATATCCATTTTAATGTCCTGTGTTTACAAAATATAGAAAACAGCTATAAATCCGAGTAGTATTAGTAGATTACATTTACTATTGACTTAAGTTGCTCGTAGATCTCTTTCTGACAAATACATCTCACTAAATGATTCCTTTAATAGATTTTTTCAAAAGAGAATATTTGACAAGAAACGGTTTACCATTCATAATGACTTTATTTATATCATTGTACTTTCAATGCAAAGTAATGGTCTTATCTTGTTTTTTCATAGTTGAAATCATGGGTCAATTAGAGTTAGACCACCATGGAAAACCTGGAAGCACACGGCCGTTTCGTCCTATTATGGGACTCCTCAGCAGTACGCATCCACGATCCCGCACTCGCGAGATTCGAACCCAGGACCTACCAGTCTCGAGCCGGAGCCCTTAACCGATAGACCACTGAGCAGGGATCCAACAGTGTTAATGTCTAACTTCAACCAATCCACGATTTTGAGCGACCCATGATGATGGTCTAGCTTCAATTGACCCATGATTTCAACTATGAAAATACTAAATTCTCCACAAAAACCCCTCTGATCTTATCTTTTTTGACATTAGTGCTCTAAAATATGAACATCATAACTCTTAAAGTTATATTGTTACATTGAATGAACGATTATGAACTTCAAGGAACTGAATATCTCAAATGAAAAAATGTTTATCTGTCAAATATAATGCATTTTTCAAGATGTTACTATTAATCAAGTCTATGAATTGTCTTGGAGATGTCCTGTTCGACTTTCGAATTTCAATTTGAACTTCTAAGCGTATATCTAGGTTAAGAGGGGCTTAAAATATTTACTAACAAAATTTTAAATATCACAAAGAAAAACGTTAGTAAAGTCTCAATATGGAATATACATTTACAAATGCTTTAAAATTTTAATATAACAACCCCCATTCACCTTGAAATCACTTAAGATGATCTAGTCAAAACTATTCTAAAGTTAATCAAGCTCCATTTTAGCTCATCTTATTCAAACGAGACATACAGCCGACATGGAGCAATCTTTCACAATAATATATCGTGTTAACAACAATCTACTTAATTCCGTTAGACTGAGAATCCTACAGATGACTGAAGCAATTGCTATTCGGATCAAAAAGCCAGAGCTTTGCATCCAAAACAGATATGTTCAGCCACTAATTTTACCCTGGTGAACTTCGGGCCCAACTAGTTAATCAGTTTTATATGGTAACGTAATTTGAATTATGTTCATACATATATGTATTACCTGTACAGCATTCTTCATATAAACATTGAAACATGGTAATATAAGATAATTAGAAATTGGACAAGATTCTTTGAATGCATTTAAAGTATATTCTGAACAATTAGTCAATATAATAATAGGCCATTCTGATAAAATCAAGTCATAGTTTGTGTTGAATTGTGAATAAATCAAATTCCAACAAGGTTTTAAGATTTCATTTAATGTCTGTATTTCATTTATCTAAAATCAGAGAGAGAAAAAATGTTGACGAATTGGTGATGCATTTTCATCTTGATTTTGATAATATTTCAATTTTGGAAAACCTATGTTCGAATGGTCTGTACAAATAAGTTGTGTCTATACAATTTGTAATAAAGTGATTTAGTTTTGTAGTTTTGTATTGGTAGTGGTAGTGATTCGTTTAAATCTAAATTCATACACATAAACTCTACAACCCTACACTGATAGTTATCATATACTTACTAGAGTCTGGCTTGAAAATGAGTTTCCTGCAGCTTTAATGAGAAGCTGTGAACAGTGGAGTTCAACCAGGTCTGTTGTGAGACAGTTACTCACTGAAGACAACGATGGATGGTTGTGCAATATTGTGGATTGGTTGAGGTTAGACATTACCACCGCGGGATGCCGGGTCAGTGGTCTAGAGGTTAAGCGTCCACTCATGAGACCCAAGATCCTGTGTCCTAACTCCATGTGGATGGTCACTGCTGAGAAGTTTCATACTAGGAAGAAACGACCGCCCAGTGTTTCCAGGTTTTCAGTGGTGGTCTAACATTGATCCATTCATGATATCAATCCAAACTCAACAATCTGCACAACCCATTACTGACACATAAACTAATTAAAGTTTTGCAGATTTTGCCTAAACTAGTCAATAGTAATTAACACTGTAATCTGAATATTATGTTCTTATCGTTAATTAGGGTGACTGCTTCCATTTCCTCAATTAGATATTGGTGAATACTTTTAGCTTTACTTTCTTAAACCTTTCAGTTCATTACGTTTAATGTTCCAAGTGATAGTTGAAGGTAATCCATCTTCAAAGCCTTGATCTACGCTTAGTACCAGTTTACACCTGTTAACTAATAGGTCCTACGTGTGAATCTCGCGAAGCGGAATCGTGGATTCGCATTGCTGAGGAGTCCCATAATAAAACGAAACGGCCGTCCAGTGCTTCCAGTTTTCCATGGTAGTCTAGCTTCAATTGGCTCATAATCTCAACTATATAAAATTACTAAAATCTCCACAAAACCTCTTTCTGATTTTCATGATAGTCAAACTAATCCCATACAGAATCTTGGTTACCAAGTGTATTAAATTTTTGATATCAACAGGAAAGAAAAACAAACAAACATCTATGAAAATTACTCTTACCTCATAAGTACCATAGAAAATATGATTACTATCAGTAATATTTTGAAAATTTACAAAAAAATTTAATTCAACATCAACATATTCAAAGAATAAATTATCCTTATTAAATGATAAATGGTATTTTGAATTTAAAGACCAAAATTTTAATGAAATAGCGATTTGTGGTAAAATTATGGAATCATCTATTGAATATTGTAATTTAATTAATTTTTTAATTTTATGATCAACATTAAATTTTAATTGTTTATAAAGATTTTTTAATATTTGATTTTCCATTAGTTCTGATGATGGTAAAAAATTAGATTGAAAGTTATAAGTAGTATCTTCATCTTTTCTTTTAAATTTGTTCCATAATATTCCAATTAATATCTATGAAATATTAGATAAAAAAGAAAATGATATAAATAATTAAGGATTAAAGTTTATTACTGAATAATATGATTCAGTAATATCTTTTAAGTAATTTCTATCATTTTCTTACTTACTTACTTACGCCTGTTACCCCTCGTGGAGGAGCATAGGCCGCCCAACAGTATTCTTCATCTAACCCTGTCCTGGGCAATCCTTTCCAGTTCTTTCTAGTTAACATTCATCCTTTTCATATCTGCTTCTATTTCCCGGCGTAATGTGTTCTTTGGTCTTCTTCTTTTCCGCTTCCCATTTGGATTAAAAGTTAGGGATTGCCTCGTGATGCAGTTTGGTGATTTCCTTAATGTATGTCCTATCCACTTCCAACGTCTTTTCCTAATTTCCTCTTCAGCTGGAAGCTGGTTTGTCCTCTCCCATAAAACGCTGTTGCTGATGGTATCCGGTCAGTGAATGTTGAGTATTTTGCATCATTTTCTTAAATCATTTATAATTTAAACATTATATTTTTATGCATAGAAAGAAGTTTAGTTACATTCATAAGAACAAGATTTGTTTCTTTTTTGTATAACCACATAAACTGATATTCAAGAAATATATATGATTATTTACTGTCATTCATCATCATCATCATTGAAAGGTATCTATGTAAAATTTCAATCTATGATAAATTTATTCATACAGTATATCAATACTATTTTGAAATATTTCACTGGAACATATTTAGAAAAAGAAAAAGCTTTCCTATTCAAGATATAAGAACTTTCGTCTAAATTAGAGCGAATAGTTTGACATTATTTGGGCGCCGAGTTGATGTAAGACATTAAATAGGAGGAATATATATGTGAAATCTCAACGAATGAATTTGAAGTAAATCCAACGTTTCGCCTGACAATCTGGTCTAAGCTTCTTCAAGGAAATATATTTCCTATTTAAGAGTTTAAAAAAATGACAATATTCAACATCTTAATAGAAAAACAAAACTTCTCAAAAGCTCTGTTTAGCTTAATTATCGAAAGGACAGTAACATGTTTATAGATTTTTTTTCTGTAAAACCTTTTTTTGTTACACCCTCAAAGCATTCAACTCTTTTCATAATTTCTATACCGAAAATACCGAAAATATATAAATAGTTTGATTTTTTCGAAAAAGAAAAGTACAATTTAATTTTAATAGTTGAGATCATGAGTCAATTGAAGCTAGACTACCTTGAAAAACCTGAAAGCACTGACCAGCCGTTTTGTTCTATTGTGGGACTCCTCAGCAATGCGAATCCACGATCCCGCTTCGCGAGATTCACACGTAGGACCTATTAGTCTCGCGTGCGAGCGCTTAATCTATAAACCACTAATAGGTCCTGGGTTCGGATCTTGGGAGGCGGGATAGTGGATGCGCACTGCTGAGGAGTCCCACAATAGGAAGAAACGGCCGACCAGTGCTTTCAGGTTTTCCATGGTGATCTAGCTTCAGTCGACTCATGATCTCAACTACTGAATTTACTATAATATCCAAAAAACCCTTTCTGATACAATTTAATTGTTACCACTTTATTAATTAAAATAATTAAAATAAGTCCCTAAATCTTATAGTTTACTTAAATTGACTTACCTCAATCGAATATTATAATAATATTCATAATAAAATTCGGAACTATATCAGGTCACAATTTTTTCTGTCTTAATTTCCGAAATATTTATTAATCAATTATTAGTATTATTATTTTATTCTAATAGACAAGTTTAATCTCTTTTTTTTGTTTTTTCGTCTCTCATTTAACAATAAATTTTAGATAAAACTTTTTATTTTAATGATTGATAAGAATAACAGATTAATATATTTAAAAGTACATTTGAAAGAAAATTTTTATGAGGACAACTCATACGGGAATTCGAGGACTCTCTAAGAAGCTCAGAAAGAGCCGAAGACAATCCATTTAATCATCTTTTGGAAGAATATTCCAGAATCTCTATGTGTAGCTTCTCTATTTGGACAAATGCTGAAAACCCCTGTATGCAGACTGGATGACTGTAATGATAATTTCGGTTTTACTAAAAACTATAAGTACCTGGGAGTTTTGTACCATATTTGACACTGTTTGGAATATTATTCCTTTCATTTGTTTTTTGTCTTCACATTCACGACCTGGAGGGTTCTAGTGTTCGAGTGCTCAAGTTGTATATCAAGAATCTAACCTCTAGATATAACAACTTTCAATATAATCAAAAGACAAGTTTATAAAATAGTCTCTACCATAATTAGCACATTAAATATAATTTAATCTTTGTAGCAGATGTCGTATTTCTGTGATCTGATTGAAGGTTGACACTTTTGACTCAGGCAACATTTCATTTTAACAACAAAAAGAAGAGAACAAACTTCAAATTTACTTAGTGTTCTTAATAAAGCTATGATAACTATTAACCTTAGTTTGATACTTTATGTTAGTAGAATATTAGTGGTACTATGTAAAATGAATCTCAGAACACATATACCCATGTGTTTTGATAGAATCTATTCTAAGTCTTATTTCACCAAGCACAAGATATATTAACCAAGCACAAGATATATTAGCTGAAGTTAAATATGCATATTCTCAATATTGTATATGCATATACATGTTTACCGTATTTCATTATTTAAGTTAGAGTTATGGAAATCGGCGTAATAATCAAATGCTATTATTGGAAAACGATTCGTTATCATGACAAAAGTCTACTGTTATCATGACAAAAGTCTACTGTATTGGATGGATATATATATATATAGTTTTCGAGCAACTCATTTCACATTAATCATATATGTCGTTTCATTAGTCTTTATGATTGGGAAAGAGATAATGACTACTTATTATAAATAGGAAAAATGGAATTGAATAGAAAAACCACATTGAGCTAATGAAATCTAATGTAACCTAATGAAATGAGAGAAACTATAAAAATACTTAATTCCCTTTTTTTTCGTTTTGACATTGATTTACTCGATGAAACTAAATAAAACACTTTAGTAAGAATTAGTTTTAGGACATAGTTGAACATGTTATTGTATTAGATTTATTTGCTGAAGCTAAGTTTGATGAGGATGTTTTAAAAGTTTCGACATGTGTGATAAACAGTAACATTATTATATAATTAAGATTTATGAATGGTTATCATTTGCAGCTTAAGTATAAATTAAATACTATGTATAACTGAGTGTATCCTTATGAGATTGTTTGATTTAGTTGTGTAATAGGTAAATAAAATATTTTTTATTAGACATTGACGTGATATTCTTATTACTGGTTTCCAAATTAGTGGCTATCTGAACTCAGTAGCTAAGTGGGTAACGCGATGACGTTTGGGACGAACGGTACTCAATTCAAGTCCCGGAGAGAACATCAACTCTGGAATGTAGGTACATCCAACTGACGAGTCTCAAATAGGACGAGACGCGTGTCCTAGATTCCACAGCTAGCCACCACCAATATTTGCTTATAATTGAATATTTCGATTTGACTGGTGACTAATTTTGAGAGATAATTCGTGGAGTTTCAATGAAAAACTGTAATTAATGGAGTTCGACTATTTTAGGTTCAAGGCGTTTACCTACGGAAAGCAATAGAGAAGAATCAAACAAGATTGTAAGTAAGACACCTCCATCAATTATTCGAAGTCGCGGAAGTAGACTTCTGAGGAGTATCATAATAAAACAAACAGTCGCCAAATTACTCCTGGTTTTTGATGGTTGACTAAGTAAAGTCAGTCTGCAGTATAAACTATGTAAAGAAAATTGATGTCAGCTGTTGGGTATTCATTAATTGTAAAATAAATTCGGAATCAACAGTTGTTTTTTTCTATTTTAGCCCTGGTTCAAGTGATTACACATGAAAAGTTCGGTTATTGCATTCTATCAAGTTGTAAATAAACGCTATTTTTCTCATAATAGTTAATAGAGTCGAGAGATCTTTTTCAACTAGTTCTTCTCATACTACATATCTTTCATTGTAAAATTTACAAGAAAATGTATGAAACTATGAAGCTTCAAATACGTGTCCATAACTTCATTAAAGTCTATTATATTACCATGTAATATAAAAACAAAAACAAGCAGTTATCACAGGAATAAAGCATTAGATTGTTTAGTGGATGCTCACTGATGAGGAGTCCCACAATAGGACGACACGGACGTCCAGTGCTTCCAGGTTTTCCATGGTGGTCTAGCTTCTATTGACTCATGATTTCAACTATGAAAATACTGAAACCTCCACGAAAGCCCCTTCTGATAATAATAATAATAATAACAGTAATAATAATACCTAAAAAAGATTTTAGGTTGCAGCATGAAATTAAAACTATATATATATATTACTGATATACATTCAGAGACCAGATTTTAAGGAGGAAGAATTAGACATTTTCTCCTTTAATACTTTAATTAATAAACGAGCATTAAACTTTACACGTATTTGTAATAACAGTGTGGTGTGGTCTACTTATATCCACATTAGTATATGGTAATGGTCGGGCATAGAATGTATTTCACTAGAAGATCGATAAAGAAAGAATAGGAACGAAGCGCAATTGGTATCAAAGTGCATAAACAATGAAATCAGAGAAGACGGACTGATATTTACGGAAGAAACAGTTAAGACTGAGACAATTGATTGTTATTTTGCAAATTAACTGTTTCTTATATGGTTATCAGAATTTAGTGAGATTGTCTATAATTTGTACTTAAATACACATTTGATTTTCCTCACTCATGTTCTTGTTCACTATAATAGTACTAAATATTACCCAGAGAATTTATATAAAGGGATCAATAAATTACAATAAATTAAAATGGAAATAAATTTTTTTTTTTAAAAAAGAAAAAAATAAGAAAACGGAATTCATTATTAAAGGTTTAGGTAAAGAACTTGATTTATTTTCAACTATTGTCATACTGTTTCCAATTTTTCAAAATAGAAAAAAATATGGATAGATAATAAAGAAGAGAGATAATCTACTCTTAGAGTTAACATGAAAGTTTAGGTAACTAATTTTATTTTTCATTTTTTATTTTTTTTTGCGCTTAATTACTCTTCATCAAAATAGACTCATTAAATCATCAAGGTCAAAAAAAAATTTCCATTTATTTCTTATTCATACATAAATAACTATACTCAAAAATTCTGTAAACAATATATATATATATACCCTGGACATGATTCAAGAAAAGATGAACAAAAAGACAATAATTAATAACAGCCGAAAAAGAACAGAGAAAGTCAAGGCACAAGTTGAATATATTGAAACAAACAAGCAAGTAAAGAAGAGCATTAGAACCAACAAACAGTGATACGTGGATGGCCCATCAACTACAGCAGAAAAAACTGCAAAACGAAGAAATAGGAAACAGCTATATGACACGACGTAGGAACTTTCAGGGAAATATAGTAAATCAGAGAGACCAGTCAAGGACAAAGAAGGAAAGCTAATCACTGGAATTCAAGAACACAGGAGCAAATGGGTGGAATATTTCCAGAAACTCTTTCATAGACCAGATCAATTGAATCCACCAGTCATCGAAGCAGCACCTACAGACCTTCCTACAGATGCCATTCCATCAACAATCGAAGAAATCAGGATGGCCATCAGACAAATCAAGAGTAGGAAAGCAGCAGAACCTGACAATATACCACCTGAAGCAATAAAGTTAAACATAGAAGTAACCGCAAACATGCTTTGCGTTCTATTCAGAAAGTTTTGGGAGGAAGAGAAAGTGCCGATGGACTGGAAAGAAGGATACCTTACCAAGATACTAAGGAAAGGAGATATGACCAAGTGTGCGAACTAACTACAGAAACACCACACCACTATCGGTACCAGGAAACATTTTCAACAGAGTGTTACTGAACCGGATAAAAGACACAGCAGACGCCCAACTGCAAGGTCAACAGGCTTGATTCCGTAAGGACCGGTCGTGCATAGACCAAACTGCGACACTACGGATCATCGTGGAAGAATCATTTGAGTGGAACTCGTCATTTTACATCAACTTCATCGACTACGAGAAGGCGTTTGACAGTGTGGACAGGAGAACATTAAAGAAAATTGTTTGACACTATGGAGTTCCTCAGAAGATTGTCAACATTATCCACAACTCATTCGACGGAATACAGTGTGAAGTCGTGCATGGAGGACAGCTGACAGATGCATTTTCAGTAAGGACCGGAATTAGACAAAGCTGTCTACTCTCCCCCTTCCTCTTTCTTCTGGTGGTCAACTGGATTATGAAGACCTAGACATCGAAGGAGTAGCTCGCAATACAGTGAACAGCTAGGAATCAACTAGACGGTTTGGACTTCGCAGATGACCTGGCCTTTCTATCCCATAAACACTAACAAATGTAGGTCAAGACAAACACTGTAGCAGCAGCCTCTCCATCAGTGCACCTCAACATACACAAGGCAAAAAGCAACATCCTCAAATTCAACACACAATATACCAACCCAATCAAATTTGATAGAGAAGCTCTGGAAGATATGGAATCCTTCCGTATCTTGGCAACTTCATCGATGAACAAGGAGGATCCTATGCAGACGTAAAGATGAGGATTGGTAAAGCGAGGACAGCATTCCCACAGCTGAACAACATATGGAACTCAAAACGACTGTCAACCAATATCACAGTCAGAATCTCCAACGCGAACATCAAGATAGTTCTACTGTATGGAGCGGAAACTTCGAGGACGACCACAACCATCATCAAGAAGGTACAAGTATTTATGAACAATTGTTTACGCAAGATACTTAATGTCCGTTGACCGGATATCATCAGCAACAAACTACTCTGGGAGAAAATAAACCAGTTCCTAGCTGAGGAGGAAATTAGGAAAAGACGTTGGAATTGGATAGAACACACATTCAGGAAATCTTCAAACTGCATCACGAGGCAAGCACCAACTTGGAATCATGAAGGGAAACGGAAAAGAGGGAGTCCGAAGAACATACTGCGCCGACAGTTGGAAGCAGACATGAAATGGATGAATAGGAACTGGAAAGAAGTGGACAGGTTTGCTTGGGACAGATTTGGGTGGGAAGTGCTAGTGAGCAGCCTATTCTCCTCCATGAGGAGTAACAGGCGTAAGCAAGTTATATATATATATATATATATATGGATTACGTCAGATTAAATTCACTAGGGACCATTAGTTCTCCCAAGATTACAGGTGCACCTTTCTGATGAGTGTTAAATAGCACAAAACCTGGTTTCGAGATTTTCTAACGACTACCTCCAATCGCCTAACATTTCAACATAGTGCATCCGATCTCGAGTCGCTCAGATTAGTGATCACAGTATAATGTGATCAATAAAGTTCGTTCATCACTAAAGGACTAGACAGACAAGATATCAGGCAGTATTCAATTGTCAATCAACTGCAAACACATAGATATGTCTCACGGCACCTTATTTTTAATCAATGAACATTATTGAGTGCTAAAATTATAAATATATGATTCATTAAAACCTTGGTATTCTGTTATAAAGTAAATATCAATCGTTGATATAAAATTGTATATCCCATCAACAAATATGTCTTTTATTCGACTTTCATCAATGAGTGACTGGCATTTATGACTAATATACTTACAGTCGTCAAGTTTATGACCTTACTCACTTTTTTTCATCGATTCAGTTGTATTTGTAGTTGCATTAATAACAAATATCTCTTATATACTCTCTTAAATTTGACTTTGAAGATTTAAAATCACAATAAAATAGTCTCGATTTACTTCATTTAATCAGTGTGGGTGAGAAGAGTTTTTCCCTTTCTATTTTTCTAAAGTTTAAAATTAAAGTGTGGAATGCAAAATCCCTGTTAGCATAATCACCAGGCTAATATAAACCATGAGTTTTGGACAGACGTGTATTCATACAAAAATAATTTTAACATATATACACAATATCACAAAAATACTGTTAAAATAAAGTTTCATTCTTCTGCTTTACCTTGAATCCTTCTTCCTCCAGTATTTTTGGTGGATGAAAATCACGTATTAAAAAGTAGGCTAGACGATAATGAAACTCTTCACATGATGGAGAAAAGCAAGAAAGCGGATAGTCATTAATAAAGTAAGGAGATGAAGAAGGAATTGATTCATCGGTTTTCTGATTCAACAGTTGAAATTCTTCTTCTAAACCTTGATGTTGGTTAATTGATTCATTATCCATTGGAATCATTGAAAATGATTTGTTGTACCCAGTATTATCCGTAGTCTTATCAGTATTGGTTTCCTAATTTGTTTAGAAAAAAATAATTATTATTGTTTTGTTTGGAATTATAAACAAAAAAACTAAAATAAATCAGTTTAAATAAATTTAAAAGGCGAGGTCGTGAATGCGCACTGAAGAGTCCCACAATAGGACGAAACGGCTGTCTAGTGCTTCCATGTTTTCTCTGGTGGTCTAGCTTCAATTGACTCACGCTTTCAACTATGAAAATTTAAAAGAGATTTTCAGAAAACTATACTTCAAATTAGTTTAATCTTGTATATAACTACTGAAATCAGACTAAGCAATTTGAAAATATTATTAAATCTTTTTCTTACATAGTGGAATTATAAAAGCATACTGTGAAAGTATTTTAACATGCATTAATAAATTTGTTTTAAGCTTAGAAAGTTCAAAAAATTATTGAATATGAACTAAGTTATAGACTACACTAAGACGAAAAAGTCGTCCAGTGCTTCCAGGCTTTCAATGATGATCTAACATTGATCAATTCATGATCTCAATCAAAAATAATTTGTTTTAATTTGCGATAGATGACAAATTGAAGTTAATTCATTAATATGTATATTCAGTCATATGGTTAATGTTTGGATCCATATGGTTGATTCTCAAATTCTTATTAAGGAATCAATTTACATTATTCAATATAATCACGTATAGCCAAATATATTAGAATTTTTCTTGTTGTCATATAAAGATTTCATTATTCTAGCGAAGTTACTTGGATCAAATTGAGTAATCAAAAAGGTTTGTCTACTCTGTCGACAACTCGAAAATTTCAAATAACCTTTATAAAATAATTAGTTGTAATTTATTTATTTGATAGGCTCTTTATTCACTAATCAAATAAGTTTGAAACAACTGAAGATAGTCTTCTTGATGAACTAAATTCATTTAGTGAACTGTTAACATATACGTAATAATAGTCGATTGTTCTGTTTTAACATTGGTACTCTTAACTAAATGTACTGAAATTAACCCAGCAAATAAAATTGTGGGCATCCAATCTTATATGGTAAATACCAAAACTTTGAAAACAATTATAAGCAAATATGGATAGTGGCTAGCAGTGGAATCCAGAATGCGAGTTCCGTCCAATTTGAGACTCGTGAGATGAATATACCTGCATCTCAGAGTTGATGTTCACTCTGAGACTCGAACCAAGTAACTTTCGCTTCAAACGCCATCGCGTTTTCCACTTAACCATTGAGTTCTGATAGTCACTTGCTTGTGCAATGAGGTGAAGTTTAAATTCACTTAGTATTGTTTGTTTGAATCTTACCATTGTTGTTTAGGACTGCAATTGATCAATCTCTTATTGGCATATGTGCATACTGTGTGTATTGCCTCAATATAGCCTTAATTCACAAGCATTATAAGGAGAGATGGATAGTGGATAGCAGTGGAATCCAGTGTGATGCACGTTTCGTCATATTTGGGACCTGTCAGCTGGATGTACCTACATCCCAGAATTGATACAAGACTATATCGAGGCATTACGTACAGTATACACATATGCCCAATAAGAGATTGATCAATTGCAGTCCTAAGCATCAATGGGAATATTCAAACAAACAATACCTAGTGAATTTGAAAACAGTTATTTTAAATCTAAGAATTTACACATTCAACCTCTGTTAACTGTGATCTACTTCAGTCCTCATTCGATTACATCAGTAAGTCACTATGTTATTCGTAACTTGATTAAATCTATAGGTCAGTAAATTTTAATAGAACTTCCAGAGATACGCCTTTAAATTGGTCATTAATTGGGAGGTCCTTATCAGTATGCATGGGTTCTGTGGTATTTTTATAATTAACGTTCAACTCAAATCATTGATCGATACCGTTCAAGAAACCATTCAAATAAAAAATGTTCTCGACAACTGTGGTTTATTTTATAATGGATCATCGAGATAAGTTTTTCAATGAAAACTTTTATCTTCGGATATTATAAATAATATTTACATTGGAACCAAAGATGAAATATATGTATATATTATTCTTTTTTTTGGATAACAAATCATGTTTAGTTTATTGAAGCTTTATTAAAGGAATTTACTTTAACAAAGTTAAATGTTTCAAGATATTACCAATGTTTGTTAAATGTTCATTAAGGCAAAATAAAAGTAACTCATAGTGTCATTGAATAAGAAAAAGAGAATTCAGCGAAGAAAATTTTCTTTTCGACGAAATCATTTACTCAAGTTATACATTCGTATATATAGTTATATGGAAAATATATGTCTACAGGAGGCTAGGAAAGATTGCATTATTAATTGATTCGACAATAAATAACAAATGAGGTTACGTACAAAATGGTTATCCACCTAGGTTCGTTGATAGCAACTTAACATCTAGACTTCATCAAGAAAAAGTTTTAACAGTGCAGAAGAAAAATTTATTTATGAATATGGAATTTGGAGGAGATACGGCTGCTAAAATCCTGAATAAACGGAGTTCAAAATCGTTGAACAAAAAAGTAGTACTTAACGTGCATAGATTTTACCATATTTTTAACAAATATAAACAGTATAATGGTTTGGATTATCCCATCATTGATATTTTGACTGAATTTTGATCAGTTTTAATGGAGATATGTATATTCTGTGTCCATTACATCAATATTAATCACTATGTTAATGTAGAATAAATAGAACATAACTAGCAATATGTTATAATGTTTTCTTTTTGTTCATTCAATTAAATCTTTCAATTAACATTTACCGAAAAGTAATAGGAATAAAATTTTATATCTTATTCAAAATTAAATAAAATTCTAATGTAAATAACTAATATATTTGTAATATCCCAATGAGTAGAAAAATTAGATTTTCTGACGTTTCGTGACTCAGTGTAAGCCACTTCCTCAGAGAAAATAAATAACCAAATTAACATTAATCCGAGTTTAAATAGTACAACGGAACAACACCTAATATTCGTGTTGTTCCGTTGTACTATTTAAACTTTGATTAGTTTCGATCTGATTATGTATTCCCTGAAGAAGTGACTTACACTGAGTCACGAAACGTCAGAAAATCTAATTTTCCTACTCATTGGGATATTACAAATATATATTATTTTATTTATAACAATCTACCCAATGCTCAATTTATTCAAAATTATCAAATCAAAACTTGGTAATGATACCTAAAAAATTCTAATGTGTTAAAATGTTGATAAACAAAAATTATTAAGAAATTATACTCCTATATGAAAAATTTTGTGATACATACCTTTAAAGTAATTTTTTTCAAAATTAGTTCATACAAAAATAATCATTAAAAAAAACTTCACGAACTTCACGTACTGGCCAATATAACCTTTTTTTAAAAAAAAGTAAACTAGTACAGACTTTGAATTCACTCAGTATTGTTTATTTGAATATTCCCATTGATGCTTAGGACTGCAATTGATCAATCTCTTATTGGCATATGTGCATACTGTGTGTATTGCCTCAATATAGCCTTAATTCACAAGCATTATAAGGAGAGATGGATAGTGGATAGCAGTGGAATCCAGTGTGATGCACGTTTCGTCATATTTGGGACCTGTCAGCTGGATGTACCTACATCCCAGAATTGATACAAGACTATATCGAGGCATTACGTACAGTATACACATATGCCCAATAAGAGATTGATCAATTGCAGTCCTAAACAACAATGGTAAGATTCAAACAAACAATACTAAGTGAATTTAAACTTCACCTCATTGCACAAGCAAGTGACTATCAGAACTCAATGGTTAAGTGGAAAACGCGATGGCGTTTGAAGCGAAAGTTACTTGGTTCGAGTCTCAGAGTGAACATCAACTCTGAGATGCGGGTACATTCATCTCACGAGTCTCAAATTGGACGGAACTCGCATTCTGGATTCCACTGCTAGCCACTATACATCTTTGCTTATAATACAGATTTTGTTGTTGTTGATAAAGCAAATATTTCAGATGGGGGTTTTGTGGAGATTTTATTCTCAGAAGGGGGGTATTTATTAATTCTTAGTATTAAATCAAACTCATTAGACTAATTTTCATGATTACATATAACTTGATTTATTATTTACTCTTTCAACTTCGTCAGATAATAGTTTATTCTCATGTGAGTCTTCTGTACTTTATCTATATACGTTACTTATACGAACATATGAATATCGAACAATTGTTTACTGTAAATTGTCTCAACACATCACTGTGACAATTTCATATGTGATATCCATTTATTCAGTTTCTTTTCATTGTAATAAACATCTACACATGTCAATAAACAAATATATATCTAACGTATATTGATGTGATCAACATCAAATAAATTCATGTAATGCATTGTTGGTTCCTATCTAACAATTAACAATATTAATTCATTGCTTGATATAATATAAAAAATATTTTACCTGCAAAACTCACCGCTATACGAAGACTTTAGTGATACCACTAATGATTTTGAAAGTTTCGATATTGTTTTTCTCTTTATTTCGAACTACAGACAATTTAACTAAATGACTTGATATGTCAATTGTTATTATTTTGTGACTACATTTTTACAAAGTTCACTACATACAATAAGTCAGGATATTATTGAAATCATATTTCTTTTAGTGAAAGCTTTGACAATAAGGCATTTACTATATATATATATATATCATTATTTAGGCTGTTTTACTGGGAAGATTCTAACCAACTTATTAAAATTTTAAAATATTTACCGTATACATTCCATCAGACCGGTTAAAATCTAGATGCTGGAACTTAAATTAACTGAAATTTTTTATCTTCATAGATGTTTGTGTGTCTAAAGCATGAATATACATCTATATATCAAGCTAACTAATCTGGTTAACTGTATACAATCTGCTTACTGATATATTATAGCCGAAAAAAAATATCTTAAGATATATTACTCTTATTCAAGATATTTCAATAAATATGGTGTGAGCTTTGACCTATATTTAAAAAAACAAGGGTGAAATCATTAAATTAATTAACTAGATGGATTCAATGAATGAATGAAAGTAGTACACATTACTTAACTGCATGATAGTTAAACAATTCTATGAGAAAGAAAATGTAATCTTAAATAGAACAAGTTAAATATAAATGACTGGTCATTGATATTCAACTGTATTTCATATACAACTACTTTGATAAATGAATTCTTATTTCATGTTTATTTTTCCTATATTACTATCTTAGTGAATAGTAACTAATGATTCTACTTGTACAAAGAGTTCGGTCATGACTTAGAAGAACTAAACAAATGAATATGTAACAGTTAGTTTTCTTTTTTTTTCTTACAGGTTATCTATATAATTAGTTATTTTGATAGAAATTTATCAGTTTGTTCATATTAGCTAGTTAAATTCATTTGTTTTCTAATCTAAGTTCATTAGTATTAACCAATTCTACTGGAAGTTAGGCGAGTTTAAACAAATTTTTGAATAAGAAAATCATTGATTCTAACAAAATGTCAAATGAAAAGAAAAAAAATAATAATACAAACTACTTTCTTATTAAAAGAAGGTATGTTAGAGAATAATTTTTATCTTCAATTAGATAACCATCCTTTTTTTTACCGTAAAACTACTAAACTACTAAACTTCAAAGCAAATAAGAAAGATAACGTCTTGAATTTAAAGGCGGTTAATGACTAGTATTTTACACTATAATAATCAAATTACAATTATAACTTGAACATCTTAGAGGTTGTGACAAACTGGATGAAGTGTATAGAAGTCATAAAAGAAAGTTAATAATAATACATAGTTGCACTCATTATTATTAATAACGTTCTTTGATTTAATCAAGTGTTGGAAGATATATAAATTAGAATTGACTGTTTATTTTATATATTCAATTGTTCAGAAATCATTCTGATAAATCATAAAGATTAAGATAATTCTTTTTATGTCATCTCTTTAAAGTACATGATGATGTTGTTCAGAAGAACAATGAAAGCTTGACAACCCATCCATCTAGCTCAGAGACCGCAACTACTCCAATATAACCACATCCCCTCAATACTACATAAACATTCTGTGGATGAGTGTCAACTAATGCAAGCTGCATGTCCAGTGAATCCTATCGGTTACATACAAATACATGACTTTGTATTACCGAACTTTTGATCTGTTAATTGTCAAAAAGAAAAGATTTGATAAGAAAACTCAGAAGATAGCTGTTTTCTCCTGTAAATTTATAGTCTGCTGGTAGTAATGTATTTATCTAGTGGTTTTATAAACAACACAGTTATTTTCGAGTAATAATTTATGGACTACACAAAACGAGAGATTCTAGCTAAGTAAAAGAACAGTCAGAGAGACTAGATGGTGAAAAAATATTTAGGTTTTGGATTTATTGGTATTCATCAATATGATGAGCTATAAACTTAAAATAAACTTATGTCTTTAAGAATAAGGTATGCTAGAACTCATGTAATTCAAAATATAGTCAAGGAATTTACCATTGATTTGTTTAAAATGCCTTTTCTCATGAGTTAGGTCATGAATAACTGAATAAGGACACCAAGGTTATTAGTTTTCATAGATCGTTAAATCCTATCGATTGTGTAAATCTACCTTATACAAATAATAATCCAGTATTATATGAAGCTAGTAGTCTACGTACTGTTGATTAATCAAACAAGATCAGTACTAACAAATATATAGAATATTGTTGGTCAATTTCAGTTTACTAGTCTGTATAATCGGATATGAGATTTAGTTATGATAACTAAGTCTGTTTAACGTGCATTACTTTGATTTAGTAAATTTATCTCATCCAAGTAAATAGTAGCTAGTTACTTTTGTTATATATTTGATTTTTCTGATATAATGGACATTTTTAACTTTTCATTCATTTCCTAAAGGGGACAACTTACTTTGAAATATTTATAAAATGTTGACCATATAATTAATCTCATTGTGGCTACGATTAAAGTAAATTCGTGTCAAAGGTATCCTTATTTAAACTTTCTTTGGATTTATTCTCTCAGTACACTTAAATCAGTATGTTAAATTAAGTTAAACATATACTATTCCATGAATATTCAAAGAGTCAAACGCCTAAATGGTTCATTGACATTCTGATTGGTATGATAACCAGTAATTTGTCGTCATCGTTTACTTAAGTCTTTCGTCCCAGTATAAAAATAGAGAAAATTCAGAGGCAACTTGCTGTTTTTAAAAATATAGGTATGTCAACTAGTGAGTGATCTAAGATAATTGTTGTCCACTTATGATTGTTCGGATACTATCGCTATATTATGAAACATTTATTCAAATACCTATGTGGTCTAGTTGAATATAGTTCGTCACGGTTATCCATCTAGATTTTTCATATTTCTTTATAGACAATATTAAAATCAGTTCATGATTAGAATTATAGAAATTCTATAATGCCCCAATACTAATGATAATCACCTGCTCACTAGTGACTAGCTTTAAAATGCAACTCTTCGAGTTTTAGTGTGAAGCTATAACCATTGGAGTTCAACCATACAGAGTGTGAGACAGTTATTCACAGTGGCCAACGGATGGTCAAGTAACAAAGTGAGTTGGCTTAATTTAAATATTAACGCCATCGGATGAGAATTTAGTGGTTTGGTGATTAAACGTCCGCATGAGAGATAGAAGGTCCGATTCCCGACTGTAGGGCCGTGGATGCACACGCCTGAAGAGTTTCATACTACAAAAAGACGGTCTTCCAATAGTTCTAGGCTTTTATTGTTAGTCTAACTAAAATCATTTCGTGACTTAAACTATGAAAATCGTGCAATCTCCTCAAGTACCCTTGTATTAATTTAAGATGTTGAATTTCAATGAATTATGTCTTCACACCTTATTGAAACAGTATATTTCACTCCTATATTCACTTCTCAAAGATTTTTGAGATATTTAGAATAGTTAAGTATCTAAGTGAATCACTTAGTTAAATTGTTATGTTTTGTTAGATAAATGTAAACTAATTTACATTCTTGTCTATCTAGCAAAGTGATAGATATTGAAAAGTAGAATTATGTTTAATTTATTAAATATTTTTAGCCTAATTAATTACTTTGATAGTTTACAACTAATCGCTAACATTTTTAAAAGTAATAAACTGACCATCCTACTTTCGCAATCAAATAAATAACAAAATGATATTGTTTTAAAAGTTGTGCTTCATTCTATGTATATAGAAAAGTAGTTCATAACATTCTTAGTATCAGAAATTACCCGGTAGATTTTAAATTATATGCGAAAATTTAATACTATATATTCTATGGCATTCACATGAAATCCTGAAGGCCAAAGGAGAAGAGGAAGACCAAAGAACACATTACACTGAGAAATGGAGACAAACATGAGAAGAATGAACAAAAATTGGATAGAACTAGAAAAGAAGGCCCAGGACAGAGTGGGTTGAAGAACGCTAGTCGGCGGCCTGTGCTCCATTGGGAGTAACAGGCGTAAGTAAGTAAATAAGTAATTCTATAGCATGTATTTCTATGCAGTCTTATCCTAATTGAATTGCTTAGTCAATTACTTATAATTATCATTAACCTATAATAGAATTTATCTTGGAATATCAAGTAAATAACTCTTATGCTAATTGAAATGGGTTCGAATCCCATCAACTATATAACGACTTGAAATTATAGATACATCTTATTGACAACTACTAACTAGCATAAAACCTAGATTCAAGACATACTGTCGATCACCTTTATCCATATAAAGTTAGATAGATGATTTACTGATTACATATTTCTAAAAAAACCTCTCAAAAATTTTTTTAATTAAAAGAACACAGTTCGTAATTTAGCTAGAAATTTTTATCCACCAACAATCAGTTTTATATACAAAAGAGATAATAGTAATGAAAAAAGAGATCCACAATGATGAAATATGTTCAAAATTAATAACAGAATACACTTGCATTATGTATTGTATTTGTAGTTGTATAATTTTTTTGAATTTCTAAATTTTCTTTCTTCATTATTGAATTATTTGTAGATTTTGATGAAGATTCTTCATGAGAAGAAACTTTTGTAAAAGCTGAATTATAATTCCAATCTTCATTATTACTATTATTATTAGTAGTAGTAGTATTAGTATCAGTAGTAGTAGTAGTAGTAGTATTATCAGTATTATTAAAAAATATTGGGGAATTATTATTGTCATTATAAGATTTTAAATCTAAAATATTTTCCATTTTTTCTTGTTCCATTTTTTGTTTATATTTAGATAAACTTAAATCAAGCGGTTCATTTGTATCTATTATAAATGATGGATATGATTTCATTGAAATATTATCATTAAATGGATATGGATATTGATCATTTAGATTTGTATTAAATTTATTAAATTGTAATTGATTTTCATTTAAAAAATTTTGTTGTTTTAAATTATTATTTAATGATAAATCAAATGAATTTAAATAATTATTAAATATTGATTGATTAATTAAGTTATTAGATATTTCATTATTATTATTAGTATTATCAGTAGTATTAGTAGTAGTATTGTTAGTAGTACTGAATGATTGTTGATTAATTTGTTTATAAAATTCATTTATATAAAAATTAGTTAATTTTGTTATATTAAATTGTACATTAGAAATATCATTCATTGAATTTGATAAATAATTATTAACTAATTTAGTAATTAATTCATTATTAGATGTTTGTATATTTGAATGATTGTTTAAATTGGATGAAGTTATCATTGGTTGATTGGTAGATTTTTCATTGGAATAGATTGATTCATTATTTATTAATGATAATTTATTATTATTAAATAATTGTGAATTATTTAATGTAGTAAACATATTTGGAATTGACCATAAGAAATCAGATGAATTTGTACACTGAAATATATATATATACATATTCTATTATTAAAGAAAATAATTCATTATAATGAAATCATGAGTCAATTGGAGCTAGACCACCATGGAAAACATGGAAGTACTAAACGGCCGTTTCGTCCTATTATGGGACTCCTCAGCGATGCGCATCCACGATCCCGCATCGCGAGATTAGAACCCGGGACCTATCGATCTTACGCCAGAGCACTTAACCATTAGATCACTGAGCCGGCATCTGATGGTGTTAATGTCTAATTTCAACCAATCCATGGAATTGAGCAACCGTTCATCAATTGTCTTCAGTGAGTTGATATCTCACAACAGATCTGGTTGAACTCCATTGGTCCCATAATAGGACGAAACGGCCGTTTAGTGCTTCCATGTTTTCCATGGTGGTCTAGCTTCTATTGACTCATGATTTCAACTATGAAAATACTGAAATCTCCATAAAACCCCTTCTCATTATAATGAAATGATATGAATACAATTAAAATATTATTTGAATTAAATTTGTTTAATTTTTGTTTTAACTACAAAAGTTTAACAAATATTATTTATAAATTTAGAAAGATTTGTATACACTACTGAATTTCTTAGTTTTTAATATCATGAAATGATCTTGGTTAAATAACTATTACAAACCAGAAAACATTCTACAGCTTTTTATTTCTAGTATGGAACTCTTCAGTGATGTGAATTCATGATATAAGATATATAACCTAGAAATCTCAACGAACTCTCTATACTTATGTGATTTTTTAATCAGTGACTAATTTCAGGAGGTGATTCCTGGAGTTTCTAATGAAAACTATGTCAAAAGAGATTCTTTTATGTAGAATGTGAGAGATTTACCCATCAAAAGAAATGTAAAATAGTTCATCAAATCGTGAATTTGTTGAATTTAGACTCGAGCCCAGTAGTATTAATGTTAGACGCTTACCATGAGACCTGAAAATTCTTACTTCTGTCCTCGGTTGAGTTATTGATACACAATCCTAAAAAGAACTTAGACAATGACAAGACATCAGTCCAATGCTTTCTGGTTTGTAATGATTGTTTGACTGAAGTTAATTCACAAGGTAAACTCTAAAAATGTCATTTATTTTTCTTAAAATATAACAGTTTTCAAAAACCTATGATGGTTAGCAACGATGTCTGGAAACAGAATACAAAACAGTATTTCTTTCAATATTGTACTCATCAGAGTTTCATCTCTAAAGTTGATTCGGAGTTAAATTCTTTTCTATTTATCGCATTAAGATAATTTAAACTTCATTCAAACGTGTATACAACTGATACACTGTCTTTTTATAAAAAGAAATTGTTTTGTTAATTTAACTTACATCCGATTCTTCTTTAACACAGTCCTTACTTTTTTCAGATAATAACAGGTTTTAAGTCGTGGGGCTTTCATCTTTCTTCTGAATGATGTCATCAGTACAAACTTCAAGTAGAAGTGAAGTGTTCTAATTTCTCCATATTTAATAAACAATGATAATTTAGTTCTGCACAGTTTAACACTTTATGGTATATTTAAAAAAGAAAGATAACTAAAACTCATATTCATATCACCGCTTGACATTCTTAGAAGTCTTGCATTGATTATCCTTTCAGCATTATCCTATGCATAAATGTATGTCTTTTTATTAAATAGATACAAAGTATCTTTAGACCAAAATCAAAATATGTTTGTGTTAATTACTAATTTAATATAAAAATGTTTGAGAAAAAATGTTGAATCTTATCCAAAATTTATCAACTCAAAACTAAACCAAACCTCACACTATAGATGAAGATAAACTTTTACCTCCATGTGACATACATGATACATTCCAACAATCACTCTTGAAATCAGAATTCTCGGAAATAAATAAACAAATACCAGATTATATAGAATACTGTATAACTTAGATTTTTACTCATTAGTCATAGAAGGTTACTATGTAAATATTCAATAATATACAATATTATAATTACCTTTTCATTACCTAACGTGTATGACGGGCTACAAGTGTCAACCTTAATTTGTGTTTGTAATTGGTTCATTTCTTCGTTTTCTTTCATAACTTCTTTTTCTCCATATTTATTGATATTGGAATTGTGAATTTTCATTAGATAGTTTATATTATTATTATCGTTATCAATATGATTGAATTTAGGATTTGCCACTGAATAATCAAAATATCTATGTGAACCAGGTGGACGTCCACGATGTGTACGCCTTGATAATAAAGTTGGATTATTGTGTTCATTTGTGTAGGATAGTGTCATTGGTACTGCTGGTCCTGATGATGATGACGATTTTAACAATTCTGATGATGATGTAATCAAATTATTTTTTGACCAGTCAATTAGTTTCGTATTATTACTTGTTAAATTATAATTTAATTTAGTCAATTTATTCATTTCTTTTAGTGTCATCAAACCACAACGTGATTTTTTAGATTGCTGATATTCTTGCTGCACAATTTCAGCATGACGACTTTTTAAATGATTTAACATAGTGGTTGTTGTACCGGAATTATTAAATGCTAATAAACTATCACATAGAATACATTGTGTATGAGTTAAATCTTTAGTACCCAAATGTAATTCAGGATGAAAAAAATATTTCCATACAAATGATTTTTTAGTACCAGTACGACTACCCCAATTCCCTGAACGTCTTGTTGAATTACGCCAAAAATTGAATATTGGATTTGTTGTAGTAATACGTAAAGAATTTGTAACCGTTTTCATTTTCGTTTCTGTGTTATTATTAATGGTATCATAATTACTGTTACAGGTTCGAATTGGACTAATAGTTGAACTTGGTATAGTTGAAGAAATTATAGCACTAGGAACGTATTCTTTAATATGATTTGAAACGATCACGTTTGTACTTGACTTGTCGAATTGTGTTTGCTCATTTTCTGTATATTGATTACTATCGTTTGTGTTATAAATATCAGTTGTTAGGTTAGTTGAGTGATAGTACTGTTTGAAATTCATATCCATGACAAAGAACACTAATGGTTGTTATTTGATGTTCCTTTATTTATTACCTCGATCATTTTCATTACATCTTAAATTTCTGTTGGTTCGGTATTCGGAAGACTTCGAAAGTTGTATTAGTGAAATTTTAATCAGTGGATACATATATGGCTATACAACAACCAAAGCGTTTATTTTTATGAATAATGTAAGGAAGGGGGGTTTAGAATAGAAATTGAATCTTTAGTGTGCTATTTTTCTATCTAACCTTTTCATGTCACTCTTTCTACCCCTCTATTAGCTAAGATGAAATTCTGATTGGTTGAATTTCTGTCGTTCACTAGTTTGACCAATGAACGTAGATTTAAGAAGAAATACCACTAAAATATTATTTCAAGCGTTTGTTCATTCACATTTCATAAGGATGAAATTTATTTGTGTCGCTATAATACTCAATTATCTGCTTACAATGAAAAATGATTAGCTTGACCACTTAAACATAAGGTTTTAGACTAATACCGATGAGAAGTTTTAGTACACTGAATTCATGTTGTTTATCAATACTTACAGATTTTTGTTTGATCGAGAATATTCCAAGATTATAAATCTTTGATTTTTGAATTAGATCTTCAGCTAAGGTATTATATAAAAGAGTGAGTTTTCCATTTAGAAATATTCTTTGTGCGAATCATTAACAAGACGAAAATTAGGCGAGACTAAATTTTAATTTCCAGTTGAAATTAACAGCATAATTTCAAGGGGATCAAATCTCTCGTTTGATATTCTAATAATTGAATCAATTGAACCTAGACCAACAGGGAAAACCTAGAAGCACTGGACGGCCGTTTCATCTTATTGTGGGACTCCTCAGCAGCGCGCATCCACGACCTCGCCCCGCGAGATTCGAATCCAGGACCTACCAGTCTCGCACCAGAGCACTTAACCGATAGACCACTGAGCTGGCACCCGATGGCGTTAATGTCTAACTTCAACCAATCCAGGAAGTTGAGCAACCATTCACCAATTGTCTTCAGTGAGTTGATATCTCACAGCAGATGTGGTTTGAACTCCACTGGTCACTGGTAGGTCCTGAGTTCGAATCTCGCGAGGCGTGGTCGTGAATGCGCACTGCTGAGGAATCCCACAACAGGAAGAAACGGCCGTCCAGTGCTTACAGGTTTTCCCTGTTTGGTCTAGCTTCAATTGACTCATGATTTCAACTATATAAAATTACTAAAATCACCACAAAAAAACCCCTTCTGATAATTCTAATAATTATCATTTTATAAATGAAACTTATGAAAAATACGTCTATACAAGTATTAAATATAGAAAAGACTCAACGATCTTTTAAGTTCAATTGGTCAATCACAATACAGTTTTCAGTAGAAAGAGTTTATTTGTTGATTTAGAACAACATATATAAGCGAATTATATTTTTTTCGATTAGATCCTCATCAGGTTTTACTCTAATATACAGTAAAATTTAGATGAGCATAAATTCTTAAACAAATATTTTATACTAATATGAAATCTACGCAAAATATTTCGAACCCGTTGGCCAGACAATATCAGCAACAACCTACTGTGGGAGAGAACAAACCAGATTCCATCCAGCGAAGGAAGAAATCAGGAATAAGCGCTGGAAGTGGATAGGACACACATTGAGGAAAGCACTCAACTGCATCACAAGGCAAGCTTTCACCTGGAACCTTCAAGACCAAAGGAGAAGAGGAAGACCAAAGAACACATTACTCCGAGAAATGAAGACAGATATGAGAAGAATGAACAACAACTGGATAGAACTAGAAAGGAAGGCCGAGGACAGTGGGTTGAAGAAAGCTGGCCGGCAGCCTATGCTCCATTGGGAGTAACAGGCTTAGGTAAGTAAGTAACTGAAAAATCAAGATCCTCACTGATATAGAAATCACTAGATACAACAAGGCACTATCCTTTTCGTTACAATTGAAAAAGAGATAATTTTATTTAGTTGTTATCAATGACACTTTGGTTTACTTATCATTTCGTTATAAAAATAAATTTACTTTTTGGAAGCTTGAATAAACCCTTGTATACTAAGAAATTAATTTAAAATCATTATAAAAATTAATAGATCTATGAGTGATCTTTTGTATTTTAACTTTAGCTTCATACAGCCGTTGCTTGTTCTTTTCAGAAATGTTTGCTAGTAAGAATAAATCCAATATTCTTTTCAGAGTAATCACCTATATGAAGATGTCATTCAATGTAAGGAAGAAGATTTACCACGAAAATTTATACTTTATTTTTGTAGTATTTAACTTACACTTGTTATCCATTTAAAAAATCTTTAGTTGTTCATTAAAATAATGTTTTCATGCTTACTATGAAATTGAATGAACACTCTCGACCTCAGGAAATGAAGATGTTTTCATCTTATCAATTAGGATAAGGTAAATAAAAGTAATCAAAATAAGAATAAGGGCTAAAATACAATCTCTTCACTGAAGGAAAGTAGCAGTTCAGTCAACATATAAACAATTTAAATTATTTTAAGTATTTCCTGTATAAATGAATAATATCTAAGCAAATTCGTTAGATTATTATTTTTCCTTATTTATCGTAGGTTTTATATGGGTACCAGGACAAAAAGAACATATTATTTTTCAGGTCAATGCTTATTTTCTATCTTACCTTTTGAAATTGGCTTCAAATGAGTTGTTATACAGAATAAATAATAAACAATAGGTCAATAGAAAAAAGGATAATTCTATATGATGAATTGTTTTTGTTAATAACTGTGTTACTTTGTATTGTTTCTGCAGATTTTCATTAAAATTAATGAGTTGAATTTCAGTGACCATCAGTACGCTTATTTCATTTCATGATAGGTTAAAGAGATTAAATTCGCAGATAGGTAAGAAAAACTATTTGGCTGTGGTATTACAAAGGAAGACAATCTAGCCATATTCATCATGAATTTAGTAGTTTACTTCTTGATCATATATTTCATCATAAAGTTTGAAATCTCTTGCTTAGTATTAGAAATATCCATAAACTTTTACTGGTAACAGTACTCGTGTGTTCATTAGTGACTAACTATGAGATGAATTATGGGAGTTTTTGTGTGAAATCACGTCATGTGAATTATAACCACATTGGGAATGAAATAGAAGTCATTCTTGGAATGGAATGAACGTCATGTTGTAGAGTGAATTGACTAGAATTGAAAACATGAATTACTGTATTTATAAATATTCTGGGTTTATTTTTTGTGAAGTGGTGGATGGAACATAACGAAGGAGTATGCGACGAAAATGAGATTCTCCCACTTTTAATCCAATGTTTCTTTAGTTTCTCGTCAATCAGTGGTGAAAATAAACTTTTCTAGAAGTGAATACATCAGTTTAAGTTAATATTCTGTCTCATTCCATACTTCGTTAAAATTCACTTGGATAATTTAGAAGATTCATTTTCTTCCTAATCTGCATTTATATTGCTTAAAACAACACTATGCTATACGCAGCTGGAGCTTGGAGAACTACCACAACCATCATCAGGTATTTATGAACAATTATTTACGCAAGATACTGAATGTCCGTTGACCGGATACCATCAGCAACAACCTACTGTGGGAGAGAAAAACCAGTTCTCATCTGAGGAGGAAATTAGGAAAAGACGTTGGAAATGAATTGGACATACATTGAGGAAATCGCCAAAGTGCATCACGGGGCCAGCTCTAAGTTGGAATCCTGAAGGGAAGCGGAAAAGAGGAAGGCCAAAGAACACTCTGTGCCGGGAATTGGAAACAGACATAAAATAGATGAATAGGAACTGGAAAGAACTGAAAAGGATTACTTGGAACACAGTTGGGTGGGGAAGTGCTGATGAGCGGCATATGCTCCTCCACGAAGGGTAACAGACGTAAGTAAAGTAAAACATCACGCTATTAAAATAATCGTTAAAAAGGTGATTTTGTAGTTTCTGCTTTTAAGAATGATTTGATGAAGAATACAGTATTAAGTATTGGTTAATTGAAGTCAATAGAAGTAAACTGGTAGTCCAATAGTCGATATATTTCACCAATTTACTACATCTAAGACATTGTTAAGTCTTATTCTAAATATTTTTTTCAAAATAACTCCTCCTCAATTAAAAACAATTTGGAAAGAGAATGGATTGATCCTACCTTCAAAGTAATTTATGATTAAAAATGAATCAACTTATGTTCTTCTCAGATTTAGCACATTTTTCTTGCCTTTATATCTGTTAGATAAATCTTTCTTGTTGAATAAAAATTTTCAAGAATTTATGAGCTAATTTAAGTAGATAATATATTTGTAATATCCCAATGAGTAGAAAAATTAGATTTTCTGACGTTTCGTGACCCAATGGAAGACACATCTTCAAAATATAAAAATGAAAGAAGGAACGTCACTTAGTCATGCAACGT
>NC_031502.1:33765506-33811441 GCF_000237925.1 Schistosoma mansoni | reverse complement strand
ACGTCAGAAAATCTAATTTTCCTACTCATTGGGATATTACAAATATATATTATTTTATTTATAACAATCTACCCAATGCTCAATTTATTCAAAATTATCAAATCAAAACTTGGTAATGATACATAATTTAAGTAGATTTAATTAGATAATTATACCTCATTATAAGTTAATTTTTCATTAATCGTTTTACTATATAATCACTTTAGTCCATCTGCTGGAAAATAGGTTCATAATTTTTGAAGCACAAATATTCTAATTTCTGTGGTTATAATAAAATTAATTTTCTATGAAAAGAATGTACTCAATTCGATGATTAAAACAGTAATCGATGACAGGTTTTTCTATTATTAACAAAGATATCAATTAATGGGTTAAATAGATCGTCCTGATTACATCACCATTACGTCACTGAGTTGATATTCAATGGTGTATATTTCCTTACTGGTGTACTTATGTCTGTCAACCTTCGTGGAGAATTGTCCGATAATAACGATTCTCCAATCAACCATGTCATCCCCTCTTATTTCCGATTGTCTCAAATTGCTATTCATTATTTTGATGTCGGCCTCCAATTCCTGGAGTAATGTGCTCGTTAGTCTGCCACTATTACTTTTGCCTTAAGGATGCAAAGTTACAGCCTACCTCCGAGATTCAGTTTGATGGTTCCCTCCATGTGTGTCCTGTCCACTTCCATCGTCTTTTTCTAACTTCCTCTTCAGCTGTTGCTGTTGCTGATGGTATCTGGTAAACGGATATCAAGTATCATGCATAGACAACTGTTTATAAATACTTGTACATTCTTGACGATGGTTTTAGTAGTTCTCCACATTTCAGCTCCGTACAATAGAACTAGCTCTATTGACGTTCCTATTGAAGATTCTGACTGTGATATTAGTTGACAGTTGTTTTGAGTCCCATATGTTGTTCGACTGTGGGAATGTTGTCCTCGCTTTACTCCGATCTTCACTCTGTTGTTTTCTTCTGTGTATTCGGACTATTCTTGTTATTTTATGATTATTTCCGACTGCTATTAATTGTCTTCTTGTTCTTTCTTCCTTTAGTCTTGCACAGGGTTTCCATATTTGATCCACTCTTTATGCAGGTGCTTATTGAGGCCCAGAATCTGCAGGGGCGTTGAATTTGGTGCTCTCTAATGTTGTTTCTCTAGCTATTCAGCGCTTCTTTAGCTTCAGTTTCATCTTGGCCACAACTAGGTGGCTATAGGAAGCTATATGTGGTGTTTGTACGAACTAATGATTCCTATGTACTTGATGGCCCACTGATTACGAATTCCAAATATTATACGTTCATTTGTACTCATTTAGTTCCACCTGCCTTAAATTACATTATTTTGGGAATCTCTAGTTAGCAAATTAATTTGAATACTTCTAATTATCATCCTAGGTTAGCTCTTATTTCTGTCTTTACGTCCTCTATCGATCTCCTGAGTTTTTTATTAGTGAAAATATGATCGATCTGGTCTCTGTAGTATGATATGGTGAGACCCATGTAACTTTGTGTATGTGTTTGTAGGAAATGTGGTGCCACCTATAACCATTTTGTTGAAGGTGCATAAATTCGCAAATCTCTCACCATTCTCGTTCCTTTCACTCCTCTTCGATCGATTGCGTCCTCTCATCAAATTAATCTTCATCTTATTCATTGCTATCATTGGTTGGTACATAACATTGGATAATATTAATTGTGATCCTCCCTTCTTCGTTTTGAACGATACTTTGATGATTCTGGATCCATGAGATTCTCCTAACATAAGTTCGTTTTATGCCTCTTTGAGTAACATCAATGCAACTCCTGGTGTGTGTGAAGCATCTTCTCCTTCATAACCGGAGTACGACTGCACCTTTTAGGAAGCCAATCTTTTCTGTTCAGCTTGTGTAAAAAGATTTCACTTATTCCGGGTACTATCAAGTTGTATTTCCTCAATTGCTCAGCTATTTGATTAATCCTGCCGGTCTACCACATTCTGTGAATATTTCATGTATCTATATTAATTCTTACTGTGATTGTCAAAAGGGACAGTGGCCTCGTGATTTCCGAAGAATCTTGTCTTTCGCCCTGAGGCGTCATAATTTTCCCAAATGATTGTCCTTCAACTCATGGTGCAGAGTTTAAAAGGTTTAGATTGCTTAATATGGTTAGTGTTTTTCAGCAAAGTTTTTTTCTATGGGAGAGGGTTGCTGACCCATGCCCAACCCTTCTCCTTAACTCGGGCTTGGGACAGGCAGCAACCCTAAAAGGGCTACATGTGGAGTTTGTATATTTCCTAGGTCGGTGTAAATGTTCAGTACTCGACGGTTGTAATTAGTAGTGAAATCAAACAGTCAAAAATACCACCTATGAATAATTTGTCGTTTGTTATTCTGATTATGATATCAATAAAAAATTTCAAAATCGTGATCTTATGGATAAATGTGTTCAGATAGGATTCTAGTAGGTCAAAAACAATTTCTTATTTGTCTGCTTTTAAATAATTGTCATAAATCTAGTTAGCAACTAAATATTCAAAGATGCTTTCATTACAATAGTATGCAAGATAAATGACCAGTTGAAATCACTAATTTTCAGACTCTGGCTTCTTTCCTGTAACATTCCTTGTCAATTGGTTATGAGAATTCAAATATATTCCGATGAAAACACTATCACATTTTAAGCAAAGATGGATAACGGCTTGCAGTGGAATCCAGGACGGCCGTTTCGTCCTATTTGGGACTCTTCAGCTGGATGTACCTGCATCTCAGAGTTGATGTTCACTCTGGGACTCGAACCCAGTACCTTTCGCTTCAAACGCCATCACGTTATCCACTCAGCTACTGAGTCCTGATGGCCACTTGCTTGTGTCAGTTGCAGTCCTAAACATCGATGGGAAGATTCAAACAAGTAATACTAAGTGAATTTAAACTATCACATTTTGTTTGGCTTAAGTTTACTTCTTGTATAATAGGCTTTCATTCAGTGAAGCTCTTTAAAATACCCCTTCCAGTTAATTGTATATTGCATGAACTTAATAAAACATGAATCACCGTACTTCATGATTTTCAAACTTGATCATAGTCATCTTCCGCTTGAAGGAATGAATTACATCAAGTTTTGAAATGTTAGAAGTTCAATTTTCTGCTCAATTAAATGTTACGAATATATTACGACCAATACATAGTTTTAAGAAAATACTCATACTGTTCAATTTTCCAAGTTTTCTAGTCGTAAGTTGATAATGATCGTTAGTATCGTTCTTTTACAACTATCTTTTAAACACAACGATAGTTATAGTCAATTTAAGTGTATCAATATTTCTAAAACACTACTAATCATTTACATCACGGATTGATATGTTAAACAAACTCCGGAAACAAGGAAGTATCAAACACCCTTGAATATCATCGGTGGGCAAATAATTCTTACTCATTATGGCTGAACTCTACTGATCACCGCTTCTCACCACAACACTATGAATTACCACTTGTTATAAGTCACCACAGAAGATATGATTATTATTGGTATAGAAGTTTAGGTAGATTGTGTATTATATAGCACAAATATAAACTACTAAAGAATCTCACACTGAAGTGAAACAAATATCCAATACTTCCTTATTTCCAATAATTGAATAAATAAAGTCAATCCATGCTATATACCATACAATTCAACAGTCTTCATGAACACAAATGATTTCTTTAGTTTTATCACACTCTATGAAATTACAAATATTTTAAAAATAAAAAAATGAGGTTTCTTGTTATTTATTATACATGTACTTTAAAATATTTAATTAACATTAGAATTCTCAATCTATTTATTAAATATTTTATTTAACTATACATCTTCTGTTTTCTCTTTTTTTTTCTGTACTTTGAGTATCATTTTCATTATTTATTTGCTTGTTTTTTTCTTTTTTTCTTTTCTTCTTTTTTTAATGAGTCGCACAGTTTTTCTTTTTTGGAAAAAAATTCTTATGACTATAAATAATTAGGAAGAAAATAGAAACAATAATGTGAATAAAGAGAACATCACATGATACAAACAATCAATGAATTTAGCTATTTATTATTTTGTTATGTATTATACTGATATTATAAACAAAGATGGATAGTGACTAGAAGTGGAATCCAGGATGCGTGCTTCGTCCTATTTGGGATTCGTCAGCTGCATATACCTTCATCTCAGAGTTGATGTGTCAACATGATGTGTCAACAACCATCTTTGCTTATAATGCTTATATATATATATATATATAAAACTTTGATGACAATAGTTGAGAATGGCGCCATCTTAAAGAAATTATAATTATATTGATAAACATATATTATGCACTTACTTACTTACTTACGCCTGTTACTCCCATTGGAGCATAGGCCGTCGACCAACATTCTCCAACCTACTCTGTCCTCCGCCTTTCTTTCTAGTTCTATCCAATTTTTGTTCATTCTTCTCATGTCTGTCTCCACTTCTCAGTGTAATGTGTTCTTTGGTCTTCCTCTTCTCCTTTGGCCTTCAGGATTCCATGTGGGGGCTTGTCTTGTGACGCGATTGGGTGATTTCCTCAATGTGTGTCCTATCCACTTCCAGCGCCTGTAGCTCCTCCGGGGGCTACTGCTGGTCCCAAGTCCGGGTGAAGGAGGAGGGTTGGACATGGGGTTAGTGACCCCATCCCGTAGAAAACCAACTCACGAAAAAAACGCTAACCAGAAAATATATTATGTAGACTATCCTAAATATGAAATAATATCAATTAATTTATCATTAAAATTTAAGTTGTGAATTAACTCTTCTTTTTCAGTTTCAAGATATTCAATAGCATGCACACATAATTCCATGTTAAGCCGAGTAAATCACTATCAAGCTTTAGGATAATAACAGTACAACAAAGCATTTGAGTCGTAATTCATTGATTTATAAGTTTCAAATTGAGTTAGTTTGTAATACATCACAAATCTTATTTATTATCATTGAAGATAATTGTCTCGTGCTCTATACCTGGTTGACTACTCAGATGAAGGCTGTTCAGTATGACTTGAAATAATATATCTTTAATCTGATCACAAGTAAAAATGTAACTACTGTTGCTTCAGATAACTTTAATGAATATATTGATTATGTTTATTGTGAAATGACTGTAAATATAGTATACTACTCTATACTTCTAGATCATATACTTGATTTTTTGTGTGATTGTGGACGTGAATTTCAAAGAAGTACAAACTAATTGAATACAGGTGTTCAATGTCTTCTGGATATTAGTGCAACTCCAACCAATACCAGTCCTTAATGAAAGTTATATTTAAAATGATTAAAATGACATACACAAAACTTTCATTTACTATTTTATAAATAAAAAAAACTTAATAATCATAATGTTTATGTCATTTATTATTAAGGGTTTAAGCGATTCCTTTGTTGATATGTTTGGCTGAATTCTTGATAAATCTGTATTGGCATATATGTATCCTGTAGAAAATGTCTCAATATTACGATTTATAGAACAGATACATTATAGCTAGCAGTGTGGACCAGGATAAAACTCTCGTTTTATTTTATACACTTATCAACTAGATGTATCTAGATCCCGATACACTTCAATGTTCTAATAATAATAATAATAATGAAGAAGAAATTGAAATATATACGAAAAAAATTTTGTACAAAAATGTAATCAGAAGCTGAAACAACAATCAGTATAACAAAATTGATTTTGAACAGACATGGATAGTAGCTAGCAGTGGAATCCAGGACGTGCATTCCGTTCTACTTGAGACTTGTCAACTGGACGTATCTGCATCTCAGAATTAATGTTTTGATTATTTAAAAAAAGCATTATACAAACAGGAAACTATCAAATAAAATGTGACCAATTTAATAACAATTATAGAACAGTATACAAATGTGGAAGAAAAACTAAATGACTGACCAGTACTTTGATTGTTTCTATCAAATTATCCGATAAAAAAATGAATAACTGTTTTGTTAATTGTTTTTTTTTCTGGTATTAATAAATATTTATGTATGTTTTATACACATGAGTAAAGTTTTAAAGCATATATACATTGAGAAGAACAAAACAAATGTATTGGTTACTGGTACAGAAAACTACCATAGAAAGAGAGATAGCAATATACAGAGACGCCATTTTGAGGTTGAGATCACTATTTCACAATGTTTATCATAACTACGATTAAATATATACCTGGAATGAAATATGCATATAACAAAACAAAGAGGCAGAACACAGTTTTTAAGTTCCGTTTATTAGTTCATAATAATGATTACTTATCATTAATCATGATGTATCATTATTAATAATTTTTTATATACTACTGTTTTCGCTGTTTTTTTCCCTTATTTTTCCTCATGTAATTATGGTATATATATATATATATATAACGTAGTGGAGAGAACAATTTCCCCCTATTGTATAGTTAACGGTGTATTTTTTTCTTTCCCTCTCACTCTCTCAATATAAATTGTACAAATGATGTTCAATTTCACATGTTTAATGAGGCGTATTAATTCGTTCACGAGTGAAATTGATCTTAGAGTCTAATAATTATTCACTATTCATTAATATAAATATATAATTTTATTTTTAATAAAATAAATAAATAAATATACTACTGATAATATAGGAAGTTTCCTGTAGTTTTACGCTAAAATAAATCAAACTGTACGGATATATATATGTAGGTAGATTTAATTAGTGGTTTTTACTAGAAATACGTTTGTAACTCAGTTCTTTCTCTATTGAATATATATATATATACAACGCCAAAATTAATATACTAACATGTAAAGTTATATTTAAAAATTTAACTGATTAATTTTAACTTAGGGAAGCATTAAGGTTGCCATCTAACTGTTGATTCCTCAAATTGTTTCAAGTACACTGTGAAATTATTTGTTTATTTATTTGAAAACATAAATATTGGTACAAAGGGGCACTGAATACCTATGCGCCACACAAGTCACTTGATTTGTGTGTGGGTCTTAATACTGCCCGGGTACCCAGACTAAAACAGGTGGTTTTCATAGTGGGCCACACCTACAGCGTTTGACGTAAATGTTTGATCCACAAGGCAGTAGAGCATTGCAAGGAGATTCAGTCCCATGGTAGTTGGTGACCGACAATAGGTTCATACACTATTTGTCCCCTCAGGATACTGGAGCCCATGTGCATCATTGGTTTAGAATCAGGGCTTCCCAACTCCCCTAGGTGGATCCTCCGTATCCATTAACCTGGTTAAAGCGCCATACATTCACTTTTCATCCTCTCAATTTCGTAAACAACACCCCCTGCTCGAGAAGGCAGTTAGTAGGACTTCTCTAACAGTGGCTATATACGCGTGGCTATGTGAGAGCATTTCGTGATGGAGAGTGAACTCTCCCTACCCTCTGTCATACCAGGTTATTCAGGGGCAACACTATGAAGTTGCTCGTAAGTTGAATGATTAATAAAAAATCATTTTGAATGTTCATATATGATTGCTAAACTTTAAGTTTCTTTAGAATTCAAATAAACTGACAGAAAGAAATTGTCACAAAAATTTAAGAGAACGATCCAATATCTAATAACAATTGAGTCTTTATAAGATATTATAGGAAGATGATAAAGCTTTTCAATATTTCCTGAATTTTTAATTTCTGTTCACTTGGAGTTACCTTCAGACATAATATTCTAAGCTGTTAACTAAACCTCAATAATTAAACTGAAGCCTTCTTCTTAGTGTTAATATTTTACATAAACTAACTAGACTTATTTTCTTATCTAAATTAATACTCAATCAATGCCTATCTAAATCAATACAATACATGTATTTATCTTTAATTAGAGTTGACTACAAGTGAAGTCCTCATTATTGTTATCATTTCATAAAATAGTGACTTAAACTATGGAGTTTCACGAAAATAGTAATACGATGAAGTTCTAGTCCGATTATTAAAATGGATGAATAAATATTAATGCAATTAGACTTTAATATGTAAAAAGGTTGTTTAAAGGTTTAGCGTTCATGTGCAAGACTGAAGTTCTTAAATTCGATTCCCTATGATATTAAGTAAAAGTGTTTTGAAATCATTCTATTTTGAATTGTTACATACTACTGAAATTTTAAAAAAAAATATATATATATATACAACAATGGTAACAAAAACAATGAATGAGTCATTCACAATTCCTTTTCGGTCGGTTAGACTTAAATTACTCAGGTCATAAAACATAAATATATATAATTGTAACAAGTAGTTTATAAGCTCTGACATGTATTTCAAATGTGATATGATTTCAAAAAAACAACGTCCTTAAAATCATCACTAATTAAAACTTGAATAATATATAACTATGTATTACTTACACAGAAGTTGTTCAAATTGACCTCTTACAATGTCAATATTTAACTCTAGATATATGATAATAAGAACAAGTAGTAACTTGTATTGAATATGATCAAGTGAATATTAAGTCTTTAATAAATCGAGTTAAATTTATGAATGTCACATTTGTATATAATCAGGACATATCCAACCTGTTACAGAAATCAATGTTAGAGTTAGTTATTTTAATGAGTTCACTTATGAAAGTCCACTAAGTGTATATTGTATATTTATTCAGTATAATCTATGAGTAGATTGTGGCATAGCAATACAGTTATAATCATATAATGATAAAGATTGTTTACGTATGTGTATTATGCTTAATACATTAGAATATTACTATTCCCATGATAGGTAATTTGTTAGACAGAAAAACTCTATTGTGAACTATGAATGAAATGGATATTATTATTAAGATAGGTGATTTGCATCGCAAGATGATAATTAAACATCTATAAATGACTCTAGCTAGATAACTAATAAAGAAAAATAACAACAGTAAGTAAACAATTGTATCTTAGCATGTGATTTCATATTAACGTGGCCACATTATTTCAACCAAAGTTAAAAATATAAACAACTGGAAACCTACTTAACCAGGCTTACGCCTGGACTTTTACTACTGAACACTTACATACTAGTGTTGGACGGGTGTTTTTAAATGGTTACCTAACTGAAGTCTGTTTATGTAGTAATCAGTCTCCAAAATTAATATTGTTATAACTCTACACCTGTGGTCATTATGTATATTGTATATAATTTCTTAAATCAAAGTATACTTTATATAGTATCATATGAACTTACTATAATTATAATATTGATTTCTACATAAAACTGTTGTAGTTGCCGTATGTAAATCTGACATTTTATTGTACTGTTTTACTCAATCTTTCAAAACACAAATTGTACTTTTTAGAGATGAATATCGTCTTGATAAATTTTTAATAAAATTTTTTATAAACAAACATATTTTGGATAAAGGAATTTTTCGTAGAGTACCCCCCCAAATGTCTGTTGTATGTATGTACTGAATATAACCTGTATTGGGGCCTATCTAGGGTTATCTCCATTTCAAAGCCTGAGTGAAATGATTCAATTCATATTTTAATGCTTTATTATTATGTCTAAGCCGTAGTTAAGATACAATGTTATCTAGCTCACTGATCATTATTATTTTGTCACAGTTCTTTGAGATACATTTCTTCGTTTATCAGATCTTCCCAAGTTTCCCAAGGTGGCCGATAGGAAGTAGGCAACAGAACATTCTAAATTTGTATGATACAATTAATTTGCTATCTCAATTATTACCAATTTTCAAAATATTTAACTTCACTTGTAACCATTCTAAGGATACTCCTGGACCTAGGATCGATCAAAGAAGGGTTAGGGGTAGAACTAATGACCTAACATAGTCAAACAGAAACCCACTTATAAAAACGTTCACCAGAGCAAATAAACTAAACCCATTAAATTCTGTTCTAGGAGTTGAAGAGTCTTCAAATTAAACAGTGTCGGCACCCAACTGTGGAAGCTGAGATTTTTTCGAAAGCTATGATGGCAGTTCCTCTTCTGACAACCGGAACAATGATTAATATAGGTACATGGAATGTTTGAGCGATATCGAAGACTATTCAAATTGTAGTGGAATTCAGGCGATACAACCTGGTGGTGCTTGGAAAAAGTGATACCAATTTCACATCAGCTGTACAGAAAATAACGTAGGGAGAGATACATTTGTGTTATGGCTGTGAGGAAGCAAGTACTTCACACACCCACAAGAAGTTATACCGATACTTTCCAAAGAACCGCTTATAGGATGGTAAACCCACAGCTTCGGGGTCATCAAAACACTTCTAAACAAACCAAGAAAGTATAACAGTGTACGCCATCTAGTGCTACGCACCCATCAGTGATACTAGCGGTGATAAAGACCAGTTTTATAAGAGCCTGAAGTCCATAATAGATGAATGCCCGGGAAAAGACCTAACCATTATGGTCATGATGGACGACACGTGGTATAAAGGCATCGTGAGGCGATGTGAAGTGGTAGAAAGGAACAAGAGTGGTGAGGGACTGGTAAACCTTTATGGTTCTAATGAAGTAGTCATGGGTGTCAGTACTTTCCCCTACAAATGCACACACATAACTACATTAGTTTCTTCGGACTGCATCAAAGAAAACTGGATTGTTCTTATCTGCATAGATAAGAAATTCAGAAGGTCCATGGCGGACGTGAGAACAAAGAGAGAAGATAATAAGTCTTTAAATCAACACCTGGTGACAGTGAATAAGCTAACACTGGAGGTAAGAAACATTGGACAGTCAGGCAAACAACACCAAAAATGTTTAATGCAGCCTACCTTTGATATGCTAAAAAACTCAGGGAATCTAACACAGCTCTTACCAACAACTCAGACTCCAGTAAGATTTAATACTAGGAAGAATAAACCACTGTGGAGAGCAAATGGAAAGAGATTGAAGGACAGTTAGTTTCAAAGTGCCAGGAGGTGCCAGACCCCAAGAAGCACCAGATAAAAGAGAGAATCTCAGTTGATATTTTGCATAATATTCAAGAAAGGGAAAAAGACATCAACTGACAACCGCTGAACTAGGCACAGACTAAATGTACAAAAGCGAAAGAGCGAGTGAAGAACAGCATTAGAGATAACTTTGTAGACCAGAATAACCAGTCAGGTATAAGGAATACAAACTGTTTTCTGAAGATCAAGAGCAACGGAACAGCTGGTCAGAACGGTCTGAGGAGCTCTTAAGTAGACCAGACTTACTGAACTCACTGGACATCGGGACATCACACACAGACCTTCTTACAGATGATACCCCACCAACAACAGAAGACACTAGTCAGATCATTAGAAAAATCAAGAATAGCAAAGGAGCAGGACCAGACGGTAAATCAACTGAAGCACTGAAGGCAGACAGAAATGTAGTTGCAAAGACGTTCCACGTTCACTTCAGAAAGATTTGGAAGGAAGAACAAGAAGTAACAGACTGGAAGGAGGAATACATCATCAAGGTACTGACGGAGGGAAATCTTAATAAGTGTGAAAACAAGAGAAGGACGACACTGCCGTCGGTACCAGGAAAACTTTTCAACAGAGTATCAGTTAGCTAAATAACAGATTCAATAGACGCCCAACTTCTAGAATAAAAAGGTAGCTTTCGTCAGGACAGATTACGTACCAATCGAATCGCGACGCTGTAGATCATTGCTTAACATTTAATTGAATAAAACTCATCACTATACATAAACTTCTGTGACTATGAAAAAACAATAAACAGTACGTTTAGGAAAACCTTGCGGATTGTTCTTCGACGCTATGGAGTATTGGAAAAGGTTATCACCATAATAAGTAAATCCTATTAGGGACTGAACTGCAAAGTCGTTTATGGAGGGAAGCTCACAGATCCATTTCGAGTGAAGAATGGCATCGGACAAGGCTGTTTACCTTCACCTTTTCCCACGTTTACTGTTTGTTATCTGGATTATAAATACTTTCACATTTCAGGGGAAGCAGGGAATACAGCAAACACCTTGAACCCAGTTAGGTGACTTGGGCTTTAAAGATGACTTGGCCATGCAATCCCATGCATAAGAAAAAATGTAGATAGAAACAGTCAGTGTAGCAGAAGCTTTCCCAGGAGTAGATCTCAATGTTCGTAAGGGAAAAAACGTAATCTTAAAATACCAGCCAAATCACACCTGATAATGAAGCTCTAGAAGAAATTGAAAGCTTCAAGTACCTGTGCAGCATCATTGGTAAACGAGAGGGATCTGATGCATAGTTGAAGGCATGGATTGACAAAGCAGGAATAGAATTACTTCAATTTAGTAATATCCATAATAAAAGTCAAAATTTTCAGCGCTAACCTTAATACAGTTTCACTGTAAGGCGCTGACACTTAGAGAACTACTACAACCATCACCAGAACAGCACGGGCGTGTCTACACAGTGTACTCCAGATCCACACACCAGAGACCATCAGTAATAACCGACTCTGATTGAGAACAAACTAACTGACATTTTACGACAAAATTGAAGAAAGATATTGATGGGAGACAGGGCTCACTGAAAAAGCGATCAGACTGCATCAAAAAGCAAGCTCTAACTATGAATCCTCAAGACAAAAGGAAAAGAGGAGAACAAAGAACACATTGCACCTGGAATTGGATGCAGGCATCAAGTGCATGAATAATATTTGGAGGGGTCAGGGTAGAACGGGATGGTAATCGCTTGTCAGAGGCTTATGACCCATGACGGGATAACAGGTTTAAGTAATTAATTGATGTACTGTTTAAGTTACTTCAGTTTATTTACTAGGTACAGATTAGTGTACTTCGACTTCTATGGCTACTGAAATTACTCGGTTGCTCGAAGAGTAGTATAAAGAGCCGGTTTCAAACCTATAGTCTAATGACTAAAAGTCGAATGTCTTAACCGCTAACTCCCTTTACAATAGTTAAATTGTTTTTCTATAGCATGTGGTAATAAATGTATTATTTCATAATTCCGTTCATCTGGATACTGTGCCATTACAAATCATCATCCAGGCTACATATACACATCAATGAATATAGTTAAATTTACACTTCTGTTAGACGAAGAATTCTTTTCAGGACTAATATTTTATATTTCAATCCTAGAAACATAACAAATATGTTATATCTAATTAATAGAACATCATTTACTTGACTTTGAGTAGAACTTTTCATTTTACTTCTCCCTATTTCTTGATATCTTAGATTATAAGACACAATAGTATATCTTATTTCCTTTTTCTCAAGTTCACACATTACAATTTTGGCTGCAAAAAAGAAAAAAACACAGTACTATACGTTTGCTCACCTGAAACAACTCATATACTTTCATGTCGAGATATTATCAGCGACAGTGAAAATAGAAAATTATTCTATCTTTTCCAACTATCATAATAGTAATTTTTTTCTTCCCCACTGTCACCATTTTAACGAGTTGAGGTATACTTTACTCTTCAAAAAGGTAAAGGAAATATATATATTAGTAATTGTAATATTGGAAATAAGAATAATTTATGATTAGATATTACATGATACTACTATTGGTTATAATAATAAGAAATAGAATATATAATAATATTAGTGCATAGGAAATACTGATGCCAATAAGAAGGAATCTGGGTTTTTTTAATACTACTTATAATATTTGTATTTTTATTACTTAGTTGATGATAAACATCAGAAATGTAAATTACTGACACAATAGCATTTGGTTGTATATTACTACGACTGCAACTACTACTACTACTACTAATAATAATAATAATAATAATAATAATAATGATAAGCTGAAATACTACTAACCGGTTGATTTGAAAACAGAAACATGTAAAGAAAAATACAATATAATTGTGACAGAATAGAAAATCATCTGAATAACTTAGATAGATAAGATCAACAAAATAACACTAATGCAACATACAATATCATCAAGTTAACGGAGAAATTCCTACACATAGAATACTTTCCTTTATAGACGGACGCTTATTATATATTAGTACAATTATGTTTGTGATTTTCAGACTACTTTATATTATGAATACGCCGAATATCCGGTTTATATAAGTGTAAACTAACACTTTCACTCAAATTTCACCTTCTATTATCTTTTTTAAAAATCTCATCCGAATTGATTATCATTAGTCTTTTTTTGTTAGTGTATTTTTAATTTAAGTCAGGAAGAGAAAATATATCAGATAACTTTGATTTGGTAAAGTAGGTGAGAATTGTTTTTTTGTAAAAAAATTTTGGAAGTCAGTATAAAAGAAGCATTTGACGATAGTTTTCTTTTTCTTTTACGGAATAACTGTAGCTTGACAATTAATGAGGTACATGAAATGTCAGACAACTGTTGTTTTTTTAATGCAACATTCTTCATGAGTCCTTATCCACGACTTACCAGGAATCAAAGTTAAAACCTTTAGTGTTGACAGAGGATATATTACCTTAACAGTAGTAAATTAAAATCCTACAGTTCATGTTTCCAAATATAGTTAATTTTTGTGATTATATTACTTACTTACTTACACCTGTTACTCCTCGTGGAGGAACATAGGCCGCTCACCAGCATTCTCCAACCCTATCCTGGGCAATCCTTTCCAGTTCTTTCTAGTTAACATTCATCTTTTTCACATCTGCTTCTATTTCCCGACGTAATGTGTTCTTTGGCCTTCCTCTTTTCCGCTTCCCTTCGGGATTCCAAGTTAGGAATTGCCTCGTGATGCAGTTTGGTGATTTCCTCAATGTATGTCCGATACAATTCCAACGTCTTTTCCTAATTTCCTCCTCAACTGGAAGCTGGTTTGTCCTCTCCCACAGAAGGCTGTTGCCGATGGTATTCAGTCAACGGATATTGAATATCTCGCGTAGACAACTATTTATAAATACTTGTACCTTCTTGACGATGGATGTAGTAGTCCTCGATGTTTCAGCTCCGAAAAGTAGGACTGTCTTGACGTCCGTATTGAAGATTCTCACTTTCAAATTAGTTGGCAGTTGTTTTGAGTTCCATATGTTCTTCAATTGTAAGAATGTGATCCTTGCTTTGCCAATCCTCGCCATTACATCTGCATCCGATCCTCCTTGTTCATCAATGATGCTTCCCGGGTACGTAAATGTTCTCACCTCTTCCAGAGTTTCGCCATCAAGTGTGACGGGCTTGGCGTTCTCCGTGTCGTATTTGGGAATCTTGCTTTTCCCTTTGTATATGTTGAGGCCTATTGATGCAGAGGCTGCTGCTACATTTGCTGTCTTCGTCTGTATTTGTTTGTGTGTATGAGATAGGAGGGTTAGGTGATCTGCGAAGTCCAAATCATCTAATTGATTCTGAGATGTCCATTGTATCCCGTGCTTCTCTCCAGATGTCGAAGTCTTCACAATCCAGTCAATCACCAGGAGAAAGTTTGTGACTATATGGTCGTAAGCATATAGTATTGTGTTGTCTCGACTGTCCAATGTCTAGTTAAGGTTACTGAGTGATGTAAAACTATTTACAAATAAAAGAATTTACAAAAATATCTATTTTTAATAAAAAGTATTCTTTAAATACAAGCAACTTTTATAACTGTCAGAAAAATTAATTTTGCATTTCAATATCATCTGAACGGACTGAAAAGATTTCATTCATCCTTGAAATAGGTCCTGGCGATGCTGTTCAAGATAACAATTAGATCTTCACTATTATACCATCTAACCTAGTAAGTGGGATATCACTATAATCTGAGTGATATAACTTCATTTGCATTTACGACATACTGATGAAATAAATGATTTTACGTATTGAATTAAGTAACACATACCTATTAAAGAATCAAGATTAAAATAGAATTTGAGTTAGCCATTGTATATCTAACATTGTCATGTTTTTAACAATTATTCTAGTAAGAAGTTTGTCGATGAATAGTATACAAATTAGACAAAATATTCAGATTTTTCAGTTCAATAGATCATTTTATAAGCCCAATGATTACTGTATGAAGTGTCCAAAAGCATCGGTCTACTAATTATTTAATAATCATATATATGGATACTATATAACCATCTGTTAATAGTTATTCCTCCCCCTTGACATGTTTTAATTTGAAATACTAATTTAAACTAAAATTTAATATGTAACCTTTTTCAGTCTATCATAGTAATCACTACTGTCACAAAATATTACATTTGTTCTGTATTCACAGATCCGATCAATTTTGAAAATTTGACTAATTTTAGCCCGGGATATCAGTTTTTGTTCAATCTATCTGGTGATAAGTTTTATGTTTCTAGGCGAAAACAAATAAAATGTACTATTTATGCATCTACGCTTAGATAAATAAGGATAGTTTGAATGTTTGATAAATATTTCATTATTAATTCTCTTCCATCATTCACATAGTAATTTATCTGGATAGTTTATGGATATTTGTTCAACTTGACCATCATTTTACCTATAAACAAGAATTCATCAGTTATTTATTAAAATTAAGGCGCTATGAATAACTTTTGTCTATATAGTCAACCAACTTGTCAATGAGATAGTTATCTTTTGATAACGTCGAACAATTATTCGATAACAGTTCGAGACAATTATCTACAAATGATTTCGATAAAACTCATGATATCTTAATAAGTTTATTTTTATATCACTTGTTTAACTGAATTATTTTTAACACAATGCTTTCACAATACTTACAGCTACTATAAATAGAAGTGAGCAATTCTAATACAAATGGAAATAACATCATGCTAATAAAAAAAGACTACTTAGGAGAAATTGGGATTCAATACACTAATCAACTCCAAATGCCCTAGTACGAACGAGGGTAGGAAAAGTCAGCTCTTCCTCTCGAATCAATCTCATATTGGCCACTAATATACGACCACTCTCATGGAAATCCTACTCACTGCCTTCTCGTGCAGGGGGTATTGTTTACGAAATTGAGAGGACGAAAAGTGAATGTTCGGCGCTTTAGCCAGGTAAATGGATACGGAGGGTCCACCTAAGGGAGTTGGGAAACCCTGATTCTAAACCACTGGTGCACATGGGCTCCAGTATCCTGAGGGAACAAATGGAGTATGAACTTATTGTTGATCACCGACCACCAGGAGACTGGATCTCCTGACATAGCTCCATTGCATTTAGGGTTAAACCTCTAGATTAAAGGTTCAATAAGTGACCCTTTAAGGAAAGCACCTGCTTTGGTTTGAGTACCCAGTCAGTTTTCCAGCTCTCACACAAATAGAATGATTTATATGGTGCATATATATATAATTGGTACCATCTTGTACCAATGTTTATATGTTTTAATCAATAAATAAATACTATATTATTCACTATGTAAAACTGTTTAACAGATTACTCAAATTTTGAAGATCTTATGTATATTTAGTGACTAATTAATAAATATTTTCATTTATTATTCATAGACATAATAATGATTTAGTAATTCTATCATAATTATATATTTGACCTCTTCAATTATCATATAATAACCAAATGTAGAATATATAAAAAAAAAAGAAGGATATCAGCTTATAAGAAACAATAAAGTGTCTCTGATACTTATAATCAGTATTATAACAGTTTATAATATGAACCTGTATAAATATATAATAAATATAATCAATAAATATGATAGTCACTAAGATAAATCATTCAATTATTTGAAAGTTGTTTCCATTTCCATTATTTTTTTATTTTTTTTTATTTTTTAATATTTTTTTTTATATTTTTTCCATATAAAATAGCAACAGGTTTTATATAATGAAAAGTTTCAATATGTTCATTCCTATAATCATGTTATCGAATACATACATATATATATATATATATATATATATATATATATATATATATATATATATATATATAGTTAATTAATAATCATAGGGGTATTATCCATATCTACGTTTATATCTAGATAGTCTGTTTATAGGAAACAAATGTAATCATCTACTCTTATTATTATTATTATTATTATTCTTTATACTCTCCTTATTTATTTTGTTACTCTGAGTATCTATTTGTCGTCAATATATATACATAAGAAAAGATTTTGTCATAATGACCGAATGTGATTTACACCTTATTCTATTAGTCTGCCCCATAATTACTTTTGTTTTTTCTTACTCATTATTGTACATATATATGATATAAAAGTGTGAATGATTTATGAAATTTAATTTATTGAATGAATTCTAATGAACATTTAGACTGTTTTAAAATTTGTCTAACCTCTTTTTATGTCATCCTATTTATGTATGAATGTATATATGAGAACAGGCTATAACAAGAACATTCAGTAAAATGATAATAGTCAACATAAATTTAAATGGCAGTAAAAAAACAAACAACCGTTCTGGATGATCAATTTTTACTGGACTATGTATAGTTGTCAGATTGTTTATAGATTCATCATTTTAAAAGGTCGGAGATATACATGAAGTCTGATGGTAATATTAAGTATATATCATTAATTGATGTATCTAAAATGTCAACCTCTAGAGTCAGCTTCACTGATTTGAATGATGAATTCTCATTGATAAAAATGAGCACTTATGGATTATATATTGGAACGTTCACATATAAGCGATCTTCAGAAATTTTTAGAGAACATAAAATCTTTAAATACATCATTTCAGTGATTATCTAGTCGACTGAAAACTTAGATGAAAGATATGTTCAGAGATTGGCCCATTGTGATGTTAATTGACGTAAAGATGTTTCTCTATAGCTAAATATTCACCGGAATGGTTATTTTGATCTTCTGATGATAACATGCTTACTTAATTACTTACGCCTGTTACTACCAATGGTGCATAGGCTGCCAACCAGTATTCTCCAACCCACTCTGTCCTGAGCCTTCCTTTCTAGTTCTATCCAATTGCTGTTCATTCTTCTCATATCTGCCTCCATTTCTCAGTGTAATGTGTTCTTTGGTCTTCCTCTTCTCCTTTGGCCTTCAGGATTCTATGTGAGGGCTTGCTTTGTGACTCAGTTGGGTGATTTCCTCAATGTGTGTCCTACCCACTTCCAGAGCTTCTTCCTCCACTGAAATCTGGTTTGTTCTCTCCCACAGTAGAATGTTGCTGATAGTGTCTGGCCAACAGATCCGAAGTATCTTGCGTAGACAACTGTTAATAAACACCTGTATCTTCTGGATGATGCCGTTCGTAGTTTTCCACGTCTCCGCCCCATACAGTAGAACTGTCTTGACATTTGTATTGAAAATTCTGATCTTGGTGTTGGTTGACAATTGTTTTGAGTTCCAGATGTTCTTCAATTGTAAATATGCTGCTCTTGCTTTGAATAACATGCTATAATATTTAATTTAAGAGAGGGCATAACTAATGGCCTCATAAAATTAACTGTTTCATTAGTTCGAAATATTTTATATCCATCAATTTATTGGATCATAGGGATGTTTACAAAAAGCACTATATGCTTTCTGAATTGAACATACAAAAGATTAAATTACTTGACTACTATTTTTGATATTACTAGGATAAGACGAGTAAAGAGAGAAGCTTAAAAATTTAGTGACTATTCTTCTAGGAAAACATGTTTACATATTTCTGATGAATATTTATCAAACGGTTGTTTAATATTATACTGAAATAATCCTAGTTGTAACCTTATTTTAAAGCATTAATTGCTGTTATATTTTTTATCTCCCTTAATTTATGGGTCAGCAAACCATCAATCTACTAAACGACATCAAAATGTCCTAGTTATGTACTTATGGAGAGTGATTACCTGTATTGAATTTTAGTCTAGTATTTTACCAATGCACTCATGTAAATTATGAGTATCAATTGATGAAGGTACTTATGCCCACTCATTTTGAAGTGAACCAAAAATCAAGTAAGGAAAACTATAGAGCGTTTTGGTAAAATATGGAAATCGTACTTTAAATACATCATTTGCATATCTTCCATCAGTTATCTCTTACACACTTCATCTTTCATTCATTACTGTTGTTATTTTGATTGCTTTCGGTTTTCTTCTCTCTTCACTTCGATTTTCTCAGTTTTCTGCTCGCAAACATTCCACTTCTGATTGATGCTATACACTACTTATATCTGTCAACATAAATAGTATACACCATAATATGTATTTCTGGTCTTCCAATTGAAAATTGAGGGATGCATGAGTCTGTATGGCCTATTGATATCGTGACGAGTATATTAACGAAGTTAGGGGACGTACTGTTAGCTGAAAAAAACAACAAATCAGAATATATAATGAATGTTCATTTTCTCGAAATCTGAACACGGATTACTGTTTCTAAAAATTATGGTTATATGGCGTTTATTGTTTCATATATGTTATATCAAAATAAAAATGGTTAAATATCAGCATGAACTGGTCAGCAGTTATTTCATTAGAAAAGGCCATCATGAAAGACCAATTTTAAATTTACTATTTAAATATATATCCATAAATATAGGATTTTGTGCAGATTATAGAATTTTCATAGTTACTAAATCACGAACTGGTCTTAGATAAACCACTATTGAAAACCGTAAAGCATTAGAAAGCTGTTTCGTTATAGTAAGGAAATCCTCAGCAGTGTTTTTTAACGACCCAATCATAGGGAATCGAACTCAAGACCTCTGGACTCTCTCGTGAACTCTAAATCCCTAAATAGTTTATCTGTGACATAACAGTTTTCAGCGATAGTTTAGTTATATATATATATATATAGTCTGGAAGATTTGCGTAGATATATGGGATAACAAAGTGTCCATGGATCGACCATATCAGTACCTCAAAACAGAAGTGTTTTTAACACTTAGTTACAAATTTCTTTATTATTAAGACACATAAGTGAAGTAAAATACTGAGTGTTATATAGTTTAAACTTTCTTCAAATAAATTTTTAACTCCTACAGTATCATGATATTAGTCTGACATCCTCAATCAAAGTAACCTAGTGAAATTATATTACTTAAACATTAAGCAGAAATCTCAGTTGCCTATGTATTATTAACCAGTCTAATTTATCGTAAGTTAATAATAATTAAATAGTCAAGAAAAACAACAATGCAGAAAACGACATTTTCTTATGTATCGTCCATTGTCCACACTTTTGATGGTTAAATCATCTTCAGAAAAAACATCGAGGTTTTGATAACAGCACTTTCTCAGTAAATAATACATTTAATTTCATACAGCTAATGATGGGTCGTAACTTTTGATGTTTTAACATAAATATTCAAGCGCAATTGATATTAACATAGATTTGTTTAACGAATAGTTGAATTCTCATAAATAGACTTGCGGAGAGTATAGAATTTAACAGTTGACATCACGGACTGACCTTACTTATTCAACTAATGAAAATAAGGAAGCACTGAACACCTGTTTCTTCCTAGTATAGAACTTCTAAACAATGTACATCAACGATGTAATTTATACAGTATAGCAACCTCCCCAAACCTCCATACCATCTATACTCATGTACTCTGTAATGGTTGATTCTGTGTGACACTTCATGAAGTAATAGCGAGAAGCGTTGTCCAATTGGGTTCAGCTATATTGAATATGAGTCAGTCACCCATCGATGACATTAGGAGGTGGTTATGCAACATACCAAATCAACCAGAGTTTAAAATATTAATAAATTAATATTATTAATCACCATTTAATTAATAATATTAAAGCGAATGCCTTAACCAGTTTATTGATTAAGTGAATACTGAGAGACCTGAAAGTCTTGAGTTCAATTATTAATGAGGATATGGATTGCTGAGGAATCCTATACTATAACAAAACAATAATCCAAAGCTTCTTGGTTTTCAATAGTTGTTTAACTAATATTACCAAACAATAAAATATAGTTGAGATCATGAATTAATTGAAGCTAGACCACCATGGAAAACCTGAAAGCACTGGACGACCGTTTCGTCCTATTGTGGGACTCCTCAGCAATACTCATCCACGATCCCGCCTCACAAGATTCAAACCCAAGGCCTACTAGTCTCGCGCCAGAGCTTCAATTGATTCATGATCTCAACTATATAAAATTACTAAAATCTCCACAAAACCTCCTTCTAAAAACAACAAAATAGTCACATTTCATTCTCTTATTCTTACTACTTAAATTTTTCTTACAACATTTGTCACTAATGAAATATTGTTTTGAAGTTATATATATTCCCATATATTATTATTATATCATATGAAATTCTCTTGAGTAAAATCTATTTCACATAGATCATATGTTACATTAAGGTAAAGATAATACTAATGACAACAAATATTGAACATTGAATTATCCAAGTTTACATGTTTGTATATGTATATATATATATATTATAAAACCTTATTTAAAGAAATAAGAAAATGAGAAAAGGTAATAAATATTTCTTGTCTATATTCATAGTTGTAGAGTAATATAACATATGAACAATATGATTAATATATTGAAAACAAGAAAAGAGAAAAAAAAGAAAAGAAAAAAGAAAAACAAAAAAGAGTAACTAATATAAATAAATCGAATTTCAATAAAATTATCAAATATAATCATGATAAATGATAAGTGTTTATTTATTCTATTCAGTTACCCTGTTTAATCTATTCTATACTTTCTTTTTTTCCTCTTCTTCTCATAAGGTAGATTTATCAAACATCTGGTTTTTAAGTTTCAATGAAAATATGATATTCAATGAAGAAACTTTTTTTTTAAAAAAAAAAAGGAAAAGTAAATCTCAAGGGACTTTTAGACCGTAGAAAATGACATAGGAAGAATGTTTGAACACGCAATGAAACTGATTGATTTTGTATTATGAATAAATAGAGATAAATATAATCGAATATTTATATTTTATAAAAGAAAAAGGTATATATGATGAATGTTTTTATTTTTTTAGGATAGAATCTAAAATTGAAATTATATACGGTGATTAAAGTAATGAGTGAAACCAAATATGAAAAGTTATGTACCCAATTGGTATTATTTGCTTGTATCTTACCATTGTTGTTAAGGATTGAAATTGATCAGTCTCTTGTTGGAATATGTTCATCCTGTACGGACTGCTTCGATATAGCCTCAATTCACAAGTATTATAAGCAAAGATGGATAGTGGCTAGCAGTAGAATCCAGGATGTCTGTTTCGTCCTATTTAGAACTCGTCAGTTGGATGAACCTACATCTCAGAGTTGGTGTCCACAATGGAAAGATACAAACAAATAATAAATAGTGAATTTAAAACTTCACCCCATTGCACAAACAAGTGGCTATCAGGACTCAGTAGCTGACTAGATAACACGATGGCGTTTGGAATCGAACGGTACTGGATAGAGTCTCGGAGTGAACATGAACTCTGAGATGCAGGTACATCCAGCTGATGAGTTCCAAATAGGATGAAACACATGTCCTGGATTCCACTGCTAGCCACTATCCATCTTTGCTTATATAATTATGTAAGGTTAAACATTGAAATTATTTAAAATTTGCTGATGAAGGACCTGGAAAAAATGAACTTGTTTCAGTTAAACCATTATCAAATATGTTGAAATGAATTTTCTATAAGGAAAAGTGTTGTTAGAGTTGAAAATGAGCTAGAGTAAAATCTTAACTCCTTTAGGTGATGTAAGAATTTCAGTTATTATTCATGAAGAAATTTTTCCATACAACTAAAATAAATATTCACATGACATAATAATTTTACTCAAGCAAAGGATTATTTTCAGAAGTTAACTCGGATATCATCTTCAATATTATTAAATCATCTGAATTTTAGGTAATAGATTGTTAAGAAATATGACTAAATTAGACTAAATAATTTAAACTACTGATTAGTAATATATAAGAATTTCCGTCGAAATTTGACCGGACAGTTTGACGGTTTTGGGCATCGAGGTGATTGCGAAACGTTGGATTTACTTTGAATTCATTCGTTATAAATACATTCATCCTCCTTAATATTTATTAGTAACTTACTAATTTTATTAATAAAATAACTAGTGATGCTTTCTACCTTCAATCAAAAGCAAATATTCTTGGTGACTTACAGCCATATTGTACCTTTTCACTGGTTAAAATGATAGATTCACAAACAAAACTTTTTTCATGCACGAAACACTCTAAACGATCAAGTCTTTGTAATTTCTCGTCGTTGATATTCAGTACTATAAATGATAAGCCTCCATTTCCATATATATATTTTAGGAAGAACTTTTCAATAATCAATTTGTTACAAATTTTAGTACACTTTGTATTAGTTTTAAACACTGAGATGTCAATATATACAAATTATTAGTCCTGAGCAGGATGAAATGTGCTTCCTGTACTCTGTTCATAACAATAGTTCAATTATATTAATATCGGTTAAAGTTCAAAGAACAAAATGTATTAACTTGGCCATTTGATCCAGCTACATAGTTAGCCAAGTGTATTACTGAAAAAACCCTTTAAAATTTCAGAAACTTTGAGCACTCAAATATTTCTTTCCATTGAATATCAATATATATATATATATATATATATATATATATATATATATATATATATATATATATATATATATATAACCAATAATTTGTTCCTTACCACCACGAGACTTAACTGTACGTATAGTTAAGTTTGAAGCATTACTTCATCCATTCTAGACTGGATTTAATTCTGGTCTGTTTTACTAACTGCAAATTCAAAGATATCAAAACACTATGTCAAAGAAAAATCACTGTTGTACAGAGAAATTATCATGAAGAGAAAATTTTATATTAGAATATAGAGTTGTCGTACCGTGCTTCTTTAATCTTTCACCTCGATAACCGTTATAGTACAAATCTCAACAGTGCATAAAATCAAAAGGCAAAGAGAAGCAGTAACTACAGTTTTATTGACAAATGATGCAGGCCAGAAAGTTATCAGCACATGAGCAAATATCAGCGAGAGAAGCATAAATGACACGCCTTGGAGATAGCGGGTAAGCCAACTCACTTTAATCAAGCGTTAATCAATATTTATAGTTAAATAAGGAGTTACAGACATGTGATGAATAAGATAAAAGGTGTACACACATACACTCATAAAAATAGCCAGGGTTAATAAGTGAATAATTAACAAGGTCAAAACATGACTCAAGATGGATAGGTAAATTGGCTTGTCCAAAAGCTAAAATAAGGAATACGGGCTTAACATATCAACCGACACTACGGAGTTCTGTTAGTCTCATTGTTTGAAGAGTTATGAGTATCCAAAATAAAAATCATATCTATCCTATTTAATTCTAATATAAATGAAAATTATTAAGTTTTAACACAATAATATAAAACCTACCACTAAAGTCGATTCTTAACTTCGTGTACTTTGCGAGATTTGTATCGTTGATGAGATACAAATCTCACGAAGTACACGAAGCTTCAAAGTCAAAATTAACTAGAACTCATAGATTCTTAGCATTTAAATAGATCAGTCTTCTTTGAATCTCATTCATAAGTTTCCACAAATTTTCAAACTACAATAATTAAAAGATAATTCGATCACATCAAAATATTCAACACAAGTGATAATTTATGTTTAAAGAAAAAAGTATACAGGTGAAAGTATTCAGTAGTATCGAAATTAGTCACGCAAAATATCAAAATTATGAAATGAATTAATGAGAAATAATTAAGAAAATGGTGAAATGAAAAGAAAAAAACTTTCACAGTTATTCATTTTAAGTTTTATATTTATAAATATTGTAGACAAGTGATTTATGTTATTTGACTGTCTGATGAATACTTTAAGGATTATTACTTTATGCGATTTCGGATGACATACACCTGGAAAAAAAAGAAAGATACATACAACACTTTTGATTAACTCTATAGATTGTCATTATTTGCTTAAAATATATTTAGTTTAAAAGATGAATTTATGAATAGTGTACAATATCTTGTTTTATATAGTTGAAATCATGAGTCGATTGAAGCTAGACCACCAGGGAAAACCTGGAAGCACTAGACGGCCGTTTCGTCTTATTGTGGGACTCCTCAACTATACATAAAAATTACTAAAAAAATCCTCACAAACAACCCCCTTATCATATGCTCACTAGTGACTGGCTCCATGAGGTATTTCTTGGAGTTCTAATGAGAAGCAGGACCAGTGGAGTTCAATCAGGTCTGCTGGGACATTAGCGAATGGTTGCTCAATTTCGTGGATTGGTTGAAATTAGACATTAACATAGTTCGGTGCCGGCTCACTGGTCTATCGGTTAAGTGCTCTGGCGCGAGACTGGTAGGTCCTTGGTTCGAATCTCGCGAGTGCGGGATCGTGGATGCGCACCGCTGAGGAGTCCCACAATAGGACGAAACAGCTGTCCAGTGCTTCCAGGTTTTTCATGATGGTCTACATTCAATTGACTTATGATTTCAACTATCTATAAAAATTTAATTAATAGTAAATCGACTTTGATTAAAAAAATATAAAAATATTAAATAAATAAAATGTGTTATTGTCTATTAAGCCTTTATATATGTCGTATATAATTAAGGATTGTCATAGAAGAAATCTATAAATCATTCATAAATATTAACTAATACTACTTATTATTCATAAGATTATTTTAAAAGTTTATAGTAGTACATCTTTTTTCTAAAAAAAAGATTTATCATATATTGAACTATTTATCAAACAAGTGTTTTTAATTTATATATCTTTTAAAGTGAATAATATTTCACAAACTATTCAAAAACACCCGAAGTAGTAGTATAGTGAACAAGAACACTAGTAGGGACAATCGAATGTATTCAAGCCCAAATTACAGATTATCTCACTAAATTCTGATAACCATACAGTCAGCAGTTAATTTGCAAAATAGCAATCCATTGTCTCAATCTTAACTGTTTCTTTTGCAAATATCAGTCCGTCTTTTCTGAATTCATTGTTCATGTATTTTCGAACCGATTGCGCTTCATTTCTGTTCGTTCCTTATCGATCTTCTTCCAAAATACATTCTATGAGGAGTCCCACAATAGGATGAAACGGTCGTCCAGTGCTTCCAGGTTTTTCCATGGTGGTCTAGCTTCAATCGACTCACGCTTTCAACTATGAACATTCTATGTCTGACCATCACCATAGACTACTTATATGGATATAAGTAGACCACATCACAGTAGTATTAGTAGTAGTATAAGTAGTAAATTCTACAAAATAAATTTAATTTTAAACTTAATACAAATGTACATTATGATCATTATAATTATTAAAGTAGTTGAGTTGTTATTACAAAAAAAATAATAAAATTTAATCAAATAAAAAGAAAAAAAACAAAACTGGAATTAGTTATTCTCAATTAATTAATTACAATGCAGGTATGTTCTTATTCATTACAATTTTTAATTGGTTAATAGTTTTTTCTTATAAAATTAAGGACACAATAAAAATGGATCAATTAAAAAAGTGATTTCAATAAAATCAGAATAATTTAATAATTTATATGAAGCAATCACCAAGTGTTGATGCTTAATTTCAATGTTTCAATTATACTAATTCAATAAAAGAAAAGGAAATAGTCTGCTGATATACTTTATTTAAGGTCATATTTCTTTAGATGTATTAAGGTGTAAAAAGAAACGACAGATATATAAATATATGTAAAAAGGATAAGTAAGATGAATGATTATTCCCAATATTTCCCTTCATATCTATGATTATAGTCCAAACCAAATTTGTGACATATCATAATAATTTCAAAAAAAAAAACTAAGAAGATTGATTATTTCTTTCTATGAATTCATTAAATTCCATTGAATCAAGATCACGTTCAGAAGATTTACAATTAGCTGATATACATATTTATGTGATACCACCAAATTTATGGATTAATGATTTAAATACAGCATTTTCTCAAGTGATTAAAAATACAGTTTCAGCTGGAATAATTCGTTCAAAAATTGATATAACTTTAGCTGAATTTCGTGAAATTTTAGAAAAAAAATTAGAAGAACAAATTTTACCAAATGATTATATATTTTGTAAACAAGTTGGACATTCACTTGGTCGTGTAATATCAAATTTTTATAATATTTCTAATTACTTTGATTTTATTCTAGATTCAATCAAATCAAGAACCATTGTTTAAAGTCAGTGAGTTTCTTCCTCCTCAGGTAAGTAACATGTATAATGTTGTCTGAAATTGTAATGCAAATGAGTCCCCCCCCCTCACATGCAAATCTATACATTTGATTTTGATATGAATCCTTAATTGGTTAGTAATAAGACGTGAAATACGTGTAATGGTATTTAGATCTTTAACCCAGTGACTGAAGTAGAATGCTTTGACCATCAATCTACGACTCCATGAATATGGTCATCACAGACATATACTGTTAATCCTACTTCAAAACTAGTTTCACAACGAAGTATAAATTTACTTTAAAATGAATAGCTTTTAGTTTGATATCGATTATTCAGACAGCTTTAAGTCGAGATAAACTCCCTTTATATAATTATAACATAAAACATATCAGAGGAAAATCTATGTTTTGTAAAACAATTCATTTGTTATATTTAACGATCATGATTCTTTGTTTTAGTTAATGAAGTGATTCATTTTGTTTATTCAGAGTCTTACAAATCGTTTGTTGATTGAATTACTAGTAGCTCTTAAATTTTTTCATTGAATTTTACTAAGAAGATCGTTGTAGTAACTTTTAGGTTGGTATTGACTGATGATGATTCAGATCTGCCTACACTTACTGCTCTTTGATCACCTCAGTGAATTTTCTATAAATTTTTTAAGTACGCATTTATTCACATAAATTTCAGTGTGCCTATATGTCTATGACTAAATTTAATTTATTTAGAGCAGAAGTGAACTGAGTATAATCTTTATCGACCTAAGTCTCTAGTGATCATCAGTGCTCTAAGTCATTGTTTATATGGATTACCGTAGTTTCAGATAGCTGACTGTCGAGGATTGAAATGATTCCCAATTTTCTCGAACTATTAAATGAATGGCAGTTTTGAAAGCGTATCAGACTAGACTTTAGCAATTTTCACTGTCATAATACTAATCATAAAGAATGGATTTTATCACCAATAATACATTATATTTAAAGGCATTATCAGTTGCCTTTCGATAGAAATTTATAAAAGGGACTAATGACTTTAAATTATCAGTTGTGTTGTTAGGACAAATCTATTGTAATATCAGTTGCCATATATAGCCAAAAGTAATTTCGATACTAATTAAGTAAAAAATAATTTGTATTAAACTAGTACTTTATATAGAAATATTTTCCACTCATTTAAATGTGACATTTATTTCACACAAAGTGTATTATAAGTTTAAGAGAAATATATAAGACAACCCCGTCAAACTTCCCATCCTTCATTTGCTGTTCTATTTTGAGAAGGATGTTTTCATCGGTTAGTTTCATTGTGTTTCATAGGGTTGTCACAGATAATTCATACCTATCAATAACTTCTCCGAAGGTGGAATTTCACTATTTTGCATAACTCAGATTCATTGGCCTGAACTGTATTTTCTTTTAATATTGGATTTTCTGAATGTATGTTCAGTAACATCTTATTGGTACTGTGATTTTTCTAAGAATGTCAATTGTTTTTCCCTTTCGCTTAGTTCATCTAAATGAATAAATATTTCACATGCTCACTTATCCTTTCAAATATATTTTAAGTGCATCTAAATAAAGTCTCCAAGGTAAACTGTAATTCTGAAATTCCTTTAGTCGCCAAAATACTTTTCGAAAAATGTCAAGTTATTATACAAGTAGACTGTTTCCATGGACAAAAACAATTGATAATAAACCGTTTATTTTCTTTTTAACATTTCACTGGTCACTGTTCATCTGGTAACATATTCCAGTACACCCACGTGTGATCAATTCATTTTTACATACCGTTGCATACGTTAATACTGAGTATTTAATTGAAATACACCATTCTTTCTGATTACTAAACTACAAGCGATGGTTACGTGATGTGATAGTGACATGATAATTCACTTAGATTTCTTTTAAATCACTTCCCATTTAAATCTCACAAAGGTGTAACATAACAGGCTTCTATTCGCGAGTTCATTATCTTTTGGTCAAACCATACTGTTAAAAGAAGATTTAGAAGTGTTACTTTATTAATGTACACGGAAAGGTCATAACAAGTTGATAAAGTCCCGATTTGTTTTAAACTGTTCAAGTCCATTCACCAGATTTAATCTCACTATTTACAAGTTAGCAAATGTCTTTCGGAAACGGATTTCCACCTTAATTAACAGTCACATTAATCCACATTCCTAAAACTAAATTATTTTAGAAGTGTTTGTAGAAAAACAAGCATTTCCAGTAAGCATTTTAGGCTAAACCAAGTCGTAATCATGAAAGAATTAAATTATTTTTGACATTCAGTGTACTAGGACTATTCTTACGTATTGTTTTCATCATACTGAATCATTCTTCAAGCTTACTGTAATGACTAAGGTTACTCAACTTACAATTTACTTATATAAGTGAGATAGGTCTCTATGAAATAACTGGGTTTTTATCGTGGTAATTGTCCGGGTAATCGATTAAAATGATTATGAGTTATCTGTCCCTTGAGAAATGAGTTGTCAATGGTGAAAATGTTGGTCATAAAACAACCAATAATTATTCATTCTTACCCATGTATACTACTTACTATATTCTAACACAAACAATGAAGCGCATATCATCATAAAGGTGCACACACGACACTATTATTGATCAAAACAAAGGTCCTCAATTCTCCCCGATAGCCATTGACCACTAAGCTACTGAGACGTGGTTCAGTTAACTTGAAACTTAGCTTGACAATTATACAACTAGATCGGTGAGAGTTGTTTTACCTATAACGTGTCTATTGTTCAATAGTACACTAAATCATATCAGTCCGATACAAATAATATCTATAAATTAATCTTCACAAAAATCTCAGCCGTTCACTTGAAGAGGTTTGAACCAGATTCCCGGATGAAACATTTTATTAATTTTAATAACTCAAAATTTTACAAATACAATTTCTTATTTACTAACTTCAATTAATTCGGCTATCGAGTACTTTTAAACTATTCATTAAACTTTAGATGAAAGTTCTTATCAAATATTTTGCTTATCGATTTATTTTCATATAAATTTGATTGTCAGTTTGTTATTATTATCACTATTAGGCTCCTTCTGAAATCCTAAGTATGACATTTTTACAAGGTATCTATAAAGTTCAACTATTTATCCTTTAGATATAGTTTGTGCAGTCATGATTAGAATGATAAAATGAATATACTGTAAACGCTATGATGTAGTCTGACCGAATTTACTATAATCAACAGTTATATACAAATTAGTGTGATCTATTGGAAGATTTTTTATAATCGTTAAGTGTAAAGTTTGCTAAATTTGATTTCGTATAGTCAAATTAAAATGAGGTCATTTGTAAATTTTTTATTTATGCACTTGATCTAATGATAAGTTAGAAAGATCTTCCATCATTTAGAGCATATACAAACAGTGAAAAATGGTTCCCTGAGAAAATAATTTCTAATTCACAGTGGGTAGTCCATAGAATCGTAACTAAGCTAATTAGTTACTTTTTTATTAGTGAGATTTTTGAAAAAAATTAACTACACGTTTTCTTTTTAATTAGTCTGAACTATCTGAGATCTATGTGATAGATCGTCAGGCTATTGATGATAGTCAGATACATCAAAAAGAAGTTAATCAACTTGCTGCAGCACAACATCATCAGGTCAATTTAATGCCACTTCCTACGGTAGGACAAACGAGATCAGCATCACCAACAATTAAACCTAATGATTCAAAGAAAAGTAAGTCATATTTTAAAACTTCATGTGGCAAAGAAGGATAATTACTTAATTTTCCTATAGAAAAGCATCGTCCATTCAATAAATACCCAACATAATCTATTATAGCTGTTAGTTATGTAAAAACCCAATGAGATGACTAATACCACTGAATAGTGGTAAATCGGAATCGAAATTCTGCTTTCTTTAATAGTAGGTGTGTGATATCTGATAATAATCCTGTAAACTCGGTAGTATCTCTCAAAGAGAATCCCGGATTTGTTCGATCACCTGAATATAACAAAGGAAACGAAGATTACTAGAATTGAATAGCATTTTAAAGGGAATAAGATTGATCAACTATAAATCTCATAAAATAAAGTTATGAGATTTTTATATTCCTATTTATTGAACAGATTTTGTATAACATCAAAATGAATATTTGTATCTGAATGGTACAAGTTTTGAAAACATTTATTTCACAGTTAGTCTTTCAAGTGTTCAACGGTAGTCTATACTTATCCTTAGTTGCAATCTTATTCAAATGATCTAAAAATGAATTATGATTACAATGATGCGTTTTATTATTGAGTATTACATGTAATCGACTAAAACCTCCAATCCAATTTGTCTATTTAATAGTTCTAGAAAGCCTAAAAATCTAGAGAGTCTTTTGAGATAACAAACATCTGGCTTTAGGGCTAAACTTTTATACCATACATATATAAGGTGCCTAAACTATTAGTTGATCATTAAACGAAACCGAAAAATTGTGATAAAAAAAGATAACTTGTGTCATATGTCTCTAATACTGAAGCGATTATAATCGTTATAAATGATGCAACTTATTTCAAACTTCTGATAAGTTAATTTGCTTGATGTCTACCCCATAAGAGATCAAACAAAACAGTTACAGTTTGGAGATATAAAGGCAGAGATAGATGGTGGCTAGCAGTGGAATCCAGGGCGTGCTTTTCATCCTTCTTCAACTCGTCAGCTGGATGTACCTGCACCTCAGAGTTGATGTTCACTCTGGGACTCGATCCAGTACCGTTCGTTTCAAACGTCATCACGTTATTCACAAAGCTACTGAGTCCTGATAGCCACTTGTTTGTGCAATGGGGTGAAGTTTTAACTCATTTTTGTGTTATTTGTTTGGATCACCCCATTGCACAAGCTAGTGGCTATCTGGATTCAGTAGCTAAGTAGATAACGTGATGGCGTCTGAAGCCAGTGGTACTGGTTTTACATCCATATCCATACGATTATCGCGAAACACGATACGTTAGCTTATACGACTAAACTGATAACACATACACCAGTACTAACAGCTTAGAGTTCTGATTAGTCCTTTTTTCCGCCTAACCCTGCATGTTATGTCCAGAACGCTAATATCAACCTTCAAGATAAGAATCATATATTTCACACCTACTAGGTTTATATACAAATAAATCAGACCACATCACACCACAAAATAGAATATAACATTTATGCAAAATCAAGCGAAAACTGACTAAGATTGTGAGGAAATGTTACTAATAAATTGGGAATATCTCAAGAATATCTCAAGTCGTATGATAATAGTCATTATATCAAATAAAAGCTTCAAATGAAGGGAATATGAATATACATATAATATAGTCACTTATTAGTCATACAATAGGAATATACGTATAATGTTAGTCCATAAGTAATTTCTAATGGTTACCATTCATTTATTCTCGTATGCATATAACAAATGGGCCGAGTCATGAAGTGAATGACAACTATGGAATCCAGATACATCTAGCTGACGAGTTTCAGAAGGACAAAAGGGGCACCCTGAATTCCACTGATAGCTACATCCCATCTATTCTACATTATCTATGAAAATGGTCATCAAGTATCAATGCTGTATGGTGAAATTCAGACTTTGAAGGTGAAGAGCAACAGATTTAACACACTATATTTTAGACAAGTCGAACTTTTATGAACCTTGTGTAGCAGCACATGAATTATCCAGGTGATATATTCAATTATTTTTGAAACAATTCTGATTTATTAATCATTAATGGGTTAGGCTTGTTAGTGTTTCTTCTTGATGAATCATGTAAACTAGGGGAGAAAAGGCTTTAAGTTGACCAACAGCCACCTTGATGTAAAATTACGTTTTTAAAAGCTTAAGTGATGAATTTCGACCAAAAATTTAAAGATCGCGGTAAATAATAACCGTTTGAAATTAATTTCCTATGAAATAACTACCCTACTCTGAGTAGTATATTTTACTGTGATAAAATTTGTCTTCAATCTGTTAATTAGGATCTAATTTATTATATTACTGAATAAATATTAAAATTCATTGAATTATTTACTGAAATACATTTTTTGATACTTTTTTACGATGCTTATTTTAAAATGTAAACAACAGATTTATCTGACCATAATGAAAATTTTCAGTCACCAAGTCTTCCTACTCCACAAGGGCGAAATACACCAGTTAATTATGAATTACCTCCTGTGACAAACACACACCAAGAGCCTCAACAACAACAGTTGCAGCAAAATATCAGCAGACCAACGTAAGATATGAAATTTGGTACTTTCTTTCACTCAGTACAACGATAGAAAATTGATTAGATAGGCATTTTAAATTGAACACAATTTATATCTAAACTGAATAGAAGTTGAAGACAAGAGAATACTGAGGAGTTATTTAGTCCTAATTTGGAATTTTTCAGTGACAGTTATTCTAAACCGAAGATATGACTTACAGGCATCACTCCTGATAATTTTAAATTGAGCTTAAATTGTAATTCATATTGAGTGAAATTCGAAATCACTTTCTCATCTATGAAGACAAATTATGTGAATTCCGCATTTTTAAAAATTATTTTAGCAAATGACTGCAGATATTTAAGAGAAATACAGAGAAAATTATGTTAAGAAATCTGATATTTTGTTGCCCATACTTTCTATTTCCACAGAACTAGAATTTAAAAGCATAAAACTCATACAATTTTCACTAAACTATAAGTAAAAGTTCGTTTGCTGAAGGATTTAGGTACAGGATGACTATCATATTTAACTGCGAAAGATATCTTTTTGAATTGTGAATAAAAATCAGGATAAAATAGTTCATATCATTCTAATTTGAAAGTTTCAGTACACTCACTATTACACTTCATGTATGAATCAACAATAATATTTCCTCTGTGAAATCTTAGACCTAGATCAATCGTGAAACAGTTCAGGTAAATAAAAACTTTAGACTATATGATCTTTAGATAGTTTCCAAGTTATTTCATTTAAATGAACTTCTTTTTTAAGAAAGATTTACAATTAACTGGTCTCGTGTGCTTCTGTTAAATGTCTAACTTCGTTGATTGATTGGAGTTAGACATTAACATCGTTGGATGCCTGCCTGTTCAGTGATCTAGAGGTTAATAGCTAGCCTGCGAGACCGAAGGTCCTGGGTTCGAATCCCCTGAGCGGGGTCGTGGGTACGTACTGCTGAAAAGTCCCATACTAGGATGAGACGACTGTTATTACTTTTTATTTCTTTGAAAGAAGAATATAGAATAGACATGTTTGTTTGGTAAATAAAATAGACGATTTTAGAGAACTATTTACTTTGTGATTGTAAATGAAAACTTTACAAAAACGTTTTGATAAATACTAAACAAATTTATTAGTTTATCTACCAGTTACTAGTAGTAATAAAGAACTTAAATAAATTATGTTCTGATTAAGCTAAAATTAAAAAGGCTGATCTTTTGGAGATATATAACTACTCTTAATTTATGGTTGAAAGCGTGAGTCAATTGAAGCTAGACCACCATAGAAAACCTGGAAGCACTGGAAGGCCATTTCTTCCTGTTGTGGGACTCCTCAGTAGTGCGCATCCACGACGGCGCCTCGCGAGATTCAAACCCAGGACCTATCAGTCTCGCGCCAGAGCACTTAACCGATAGACCACTAAGCCGGCATCCGATGGTGTTTATGTCTAGCTCCAACCAATCCACGAAGTTGAGCAACCGTTCATCAATTGTCTTCAGTGAGTTCCTATCTCACAACAGACGTGGTTTGAACTCCACTGGTTACTGCTTCTCACTAGAACTCCTGGATTTACCTCTCGAAGTCAGTCACTAGTGAGCATATGATTATTATTATCAGTAGGGGTTTTTGTGGAGATTTAGTATTTTCATAGTTGAAAGCGTGAGTCAATTGAAGCTAGACCACCAGGAAAAACGGCCGTCCAGTGCTTCCAGGTTTTCCCTGGTGGTCTAGCTTCCATTGACTCACGCTTTCAACTATGAAAATACTAAATCTCTACAAAAACCCCTTCTGGCTGTTAATTTAACCTCTTTATCTTATCACCTAATTATGAAAATAGTCTTCTTCCCAGTATTTTATATAAATGGAACATCATCTCTCGTCCTTAATATAACTATTGTTATTGTTAAAGCAATGAAATATACTAAAGAGTATAAAAGTAATAATTTTATATTTAACATTAATACTATTAAATGTATAATTAGTAATGTATTATTATCCTTTTCCATTGAATTTTTAAATACATCTAGTTCACATTATGAACAAAGACCATCTATTAATTTACCAGTAATTTATCCAGTATCAAATCAATCTGTAAACAGTTCATATGAATTAACTTCATTGCAAACTGAGTTTATGCCAAAATCGTTAACACCTATTATTCATACTGGGGATTCTGGTTTAGATACTATTTCAGCAGCAATTGGTCATCAAAAAGATGTTTTACAACGTTTAGAATATGAACAACAAAAACGTATATTACAAATGCAAGCAGAAGCTGAAGAGCGTCGTCGTCGTGAAGCTGAACTATATGCAAAAGAATTAGCTAAAAATGCTAATCATGCTAAGTAAGTTTTGTATTTAATTAAATTATTCACGTTGATCTGTAACGGTGATTGAATATTGTATTTAATCTTTAGTTAAATTGTTTATAATTCACTGTGGAATTGTTTTATACCTAAATCGAATTATCCCTAAATACGACTTCTGTCAAGAGAGGGGTCAAAACAATAACATACAATTTAGCAATTATTATTTCATTGATACGGAGGTATTCCCTGTTAACTCTGCCTACATTTGCCGCATATCCTTCCATAGTATAATTAGTTTATTTTACTTGAATACAATGTGCTGAAAGATAGTAAGTTTCTGTAAAGTTATACTGTTTTCTTGATTGTATATAATTAGGCGAATGGAAGAGCTAGAGAAAGAATTAAGAAGATGGACTGATGAAGCGAAACAGACAAGAGAACGTTTAGATCAATTGAAATCAGCATGGGATACAGCATTAAAATCAAAAGAGGAAGAGATCACTACTTTAAGACAAGGTTTAGAACTCATGAAAAAGAGCAGAGATGACATAGATAGTAAACCCACAGCAAAAGAAATTGCTGCACAAACAGAAATACGCCAACTTCAAATTCAGTTAACCGAAATGAAGGAAAACTATAGTCGTGTTAGGAGGGAATTAGAAGAAAGGCGTAAAGCTGCAGACGCCAGAATGGACGCCGTAGGAGATGAAATAAAGGATTTAAGGCGAAAAATGTCAGATGTACATGCTACATTAAAAGAACCTAGACCTGTGCAAGTTACAGTTAGTTCACACCCTAAATCTGTCTGTGACGTAGGAACAGAAGCAGTAGAGTAAGTCGATTTTTATTATGCTTTGTTATTTCTTAAATTTATCCTAGTTCAGAATTTGTAAAGCATATACAGTCACTCAAAACTATTATAGAATTTATCACAGTTCTGAGAAGAATTTCTATCTGAAATATATCCTATATTAAAGATTTTCAGTGATTTCTTTTGAGACTTTAAAGGAATATATCAATCCCTGAAATAGTAAAAGAATTCCTAAAGTATACTTCAGAGCTACACCACACATTATTGGTATGTAAATACAACTAAGATTTCTACTCATACTATCAATACACTAACCAACGCAGTATGTTGTTGTAATCCTGATATGCGTTTATTTTTCAAACAACCTTATCTATCAGAACTAAAGAAATAGTTAGCGTTACTTAAAACAGTGATAAATATCCTACTACGTCAAGAAAACCAACTTATTTCCCGTTGATTATACTCGATTTAATAGGATACACATTTAAATCGGAACTTCCTTTGATGTATTTGATCAAAACATTTAGCTTAATATATATTAGATATCTAAAGTAAACAACAAACAGTTCAAAATTTAATCTGACTGAATAATTTTAGAATAATGAGGAATGGTAGTTTTTCATATTATCTGATTACCTATTGATTATCGATATTAGATGGGGTAATACTATAAATATTATAGTTATAATATATTCCTGATTTGCAATAGCGGTAAAGCTGATGTAAACCAGTGAATATGATATGCTATCCGTGAGATCGGAATATGATGAGTCCAGTGACTATTCCAGGTTATTAAGGAGTTTCAAGATGAATCGAAAAATCTATCAAGTGCTCTTTCAATTCCAACAATTCTCCGGCTGATGCCAGTTTGTAAAAAGAATTACCTACAGATTTAACGAAACCCATCCGAAATATATATATATATATATATATATATATATATATATATATAGTCCTTGGTCTTACTTCCTATCCGGTTATTGCTAACCATCGATGTACCTTATACCACTGATTGATGATGTCTTTTTGGTAGGCATTTTCTGTTCATTCTCAAAGCATGGACATTGGTGTTTTAGGTCACTTGTGTTTAGCGGGGCGCCATTTTATAGTTGAGCTGCTGAAAACTATATTGTTGAGTTATTATACTGAGGCTGAGTCAAATCAGAATGACAGTTTTGAAGGTGCCTTTTCATCCATTCAGTAGTTTTATACGTTTTAAAGCACTCTTTATGAGGGGATTTGTAATCCCTTAGGGATGCTACATCTGTTGATTTCGCTTGGTGATAGATTGTAAGTTGACGATTCCTTTTTTTAATTATTCCAAAGTTTCTATTATATTTGGTGTTTTCACATTCATATATTAATCCACATTTCTCTATCAGTCTAGGATTTTAATGATCATTGCCGATCTGTTTAATCTTAGTTGAATTAGTAATTCACTTTAAAGGGAGCAATCCTTTAAGTTGTTCTATGCCTAATTTTAATTGTCCTACCCAAATCTTGGTATCAACTTGTCTAATACTAAGATGATCATTTATATTGCCATTTAAAAACCTCACCATTAATTTGTTTCGTCCTTTATGTGTGCGGTATACAACATGTTCAGTTCATGTTTTCCATTTTTTAGAGCGATCGATTCTAGTTCACATATTAGGATGGCGATTATTGAAGAGTCCACCAACCGCAGCTTCGTCTTGAGACATTTTTTTTGTATTTTATTACCGGTTGTATCTTTATCAATGAGGATCATGGCTTTTCAGTGTTGATTTTAATTAAGTCATCTGGGGTACAATCACTTCGTATTATGGTTTCGAGATAATTGGAAGAAGATATTTTCCCTACTTCGTTTTGGTTTCATCAGGCCTCTTGGCCGTCACTTTGCTTATTGATCAATTATTATGATATCATTACACACGCTTACGTACTACATAAAAATATCTAAATCATATCAGTAGTTATTTTGACAATTAAAACATAGGCGTATGCAATGTATATTATTAATACGAATATTAGTAAATATCTTGCATAACTTATTACATAAATGACTACTTATTACATAATTCCCAACTAACGAAATTCTTTTAATATGAAATTATAGTTATCTGTACTAGAAAAATGTTTCAATAGATTGAAATCAAAAATTTAATCACTTGTTTCCGTTTTGTTTCAACACTCCCTATTTCAACTTATACCTTTCTATACATGTCATGTTTGTTTCATTTCTTTATTTTGATTAAATAACCTGAATTTTAAGTAGTTAAAAGTAAACTATTGAAATAAAGATTGATGGATTGGAGAGTTTATTAAGCGATGATTCATGTAGAACGAATCCATTCATTTAAATAACGGGATGTAAAAAGTTTCTTTTTCAATACTGTTATATAATCTTTATTCTCTAATTCGAGAATTGAAGGATTAATATCCAAATATTAAAAACTAAGACTAAATTTCTTTTAGAAGTAAAATGTTTACAGTTGAATTCATGGACCAATAAAAGCTAGACTAACATGGAAAACTTAAAAACACTGGACGACCGTTTCGTCCTAGTATGAGACTCCTCAGCAGTGCGTATCCACGATCCCACCCGAGGGGATTCAAACCCGGGACCTATCGGCCGTCCAGTGCTTCCAGGTTTTCGATGGTGGTCTAGCTTCAATTGACTCATGATTTCAACTTAGAAAAACCCCATTCTATTAAATATTCACTTTATCAATTACTAACATTAGCGATAAAGTTTAATTCCTAAGGTTGTATTGTTTATTATTTATCTAAACACATAAATATTGGTAAAAAGGGGCACCGAATACATATGCGCCACACAAATCTCATTTGATTGGTGTGCGGGCTATGATACTGCGCAGGTGCCCAGACTGAAGCAGGTGGTTTTCTTAGGGGGCCACATTCGGATCCTTTGACCTAAAGGTCTGATCCACAAGACAGTGGAGCATCGTGAGGAGATGCAGTCCCATGGTAGCCGGTGACCAACGATCGATTCATACTCCATTCGTTCCCTTAAGATACTTGAGCTCATGTGCACCATTGGTTTGGAACCAGGGTTTTCCAACTCCCACAGATGGACTTTCCGTGTCCACCAACTCGGTTAAAGCGCCGGATATTCGCTTTTCGTCTTCTCAATTTCGTAGACAACCCCTTCGCCACGAGAAGGCAATGATTAGGACTTCCCTGGCAGAAGCAATATACGCGTGGCCATGTGAGAGTATTTCGAGAGGGAGAGCGGACTCTGCCCACTCCCGGCCGTACCAGGGAATTCGGGGGCTCGTGTATATACAGTTATTCATCAGGCGCAAAAACTTCCCCAGCGTGAAGCTTATCGTTCCAAGAAATATGTTCCAAAAGATTTGAGATCTAAGGTTGATTTTCTCACTTATGTATAAAAATATTATTAAACAATTGAATCACATTGTTTCAATAAATAACTTGGTGACTGTATTGTATTACTGGAAAAAAAGTTTCAATTATTAATAATAATAATCAACAAATATCCAAAAACTGGTTGAATTACAGACGACATTCATTGTTTCCATTTCTATGCTACAACATATACATACTTGGACAATAAAGTACAAAATTTTTCGTGAAAAAAATTATATCAAGAGTTATGCTTAAATGAAAATGTATAACATTTCATGCTTATCAATTTTCTTTTTACAAATTTTAGTGAAGTCAAAAAGTCACCACCGCCACCTAAAATTAGGGTAAGTTTGTGTAATGTATGATATATGTATATTTGTATTCTTATGTACTATAACAATGATAAAGTTAGTCGCCAATGTAATCGTTACAATTATCTATTTAAACGAATATTTACCATTGTACATGAATTCAGTACGATGTTCATTTACTGAAATACGCAAATGTGAGTTTAAAAAAATTTTTTTTATTATTCATTAATAATTATACTAAGGAGTAAGAATAATTTTACAAAGAGTTAGTACGAATTATGTTTTCAATTCAGCATAATTGCTTTCGTTTTACAATTTAACAATATAAACTAGTTGCTTTTATAACAATTTTGTAGTTGAATTCATGAGTCATTTGAAGCTAGACCACCATAGAAAACCTGGAAGCACTGGACGGCCGTTTCGTCATATTGTGGGACTTCTCAACAGTGCACATCCACGATCCCACTTAGTGAGATTCAAACCCGGGATCTATCGGTCGAGCGCGCACACGCTAAACCTCGAGACCACTGAGCCATCATCCAACGGTGTTAATGTTTGACTTCAACCGATCCACAAAACTGAGCGACACATCCACCATTGTCTTCAATGAGTTACTATCTCATAACAGACGCGGTTGAACTCAACTGGTCACTTCTTATCACTAAAACTTCAAGAAATACCTCCCCAAGTTTTCCATAATGGTCTAGATTCAATTGACTCATGAATTCAACCATAACATTACTAAAATCTTCACAAAACCCCTCGTGATATTATAACAATAATCAAACGTATCATCATTTATAATTTCAAGGAATAAATATTTCCTGTGCACTATTCTTACAGCAAATGATATCAATGGTTCGATGTTTTTAAAACTTAATAAATAATATGTTGAAGGGTATGCGTGTTGTAAATAGTAGACGGATGTGGCTAGCAGTGGAATCCAGGACGCGCGTTTCCACTGCTAGCCACTATCCTCTTTCCTTATGGTGTTTGTGAGTTAAGACTATATCGAGGCAATACGCACAGCATGCATATATGACAATAAGAGACTAATCGATTGCAGTCCTAAACATCCATGGGAAGATTCAATCAAACAATACTAAGTGAATTTAAACTTCATCCGATTGCACAAGCAAGTTGCTATCAGGACTCAGTAGCTGAGTGGATAACATGACAGAGTTTGGAGTGAATGGCACTGGATTCGAGTCCCAGAGTGAATATCAAATTTGAGGTGCAGGTACATCCAACTGACGAGTCCCAAATAAGAAGAAACGTGCGTCCTCGATCCCACAGCTGGCCACTATCCATCTTTGGTTATTATGTTTCTAGTGGCCTAAATTAACAAAAGATCTTTTATGAAGAATTACATCATACAAACGATTTGTGAAGACTGTTTAATTTTGTAATTTATCTTGCAGACTAATATCAGTCATACAAACATCGAAAACTAAGAATCACTGGACAGCTGTTTCGTCCTAGTATGAAGCTTCTCACTAGTATGCGTCTCGCCGGTATTCGAACCCAGGATTTTCATGTTTAATGAGGAGTGCTTAGTTTCTATATCACTGATTCGGTATTCCGTTGTTTACATGTTTGACTTCAATTAACTCAACCAATCAACTCATCCATCTTCCGATGTCAGTAATGAGTAACTGGCTTAATCTCAATATGGTTATTTTCCAATCGTACGTTATCCCGTTAGAACTATGGACATGGCCTCATGAGACCAGCCGGTGGCGAGAACATGGTTATTATTACTATTATTATTGCGGATAATGATGGAAGCTAATTGTTTGCCATGAAATCTGAAGATCCTGGGTTTGACTCTCAGTAGTATGCGTACTTTTGAATAGTCTCGTAATAAGATGGAAAAGTTGTGCAGTGATTCCTGGCTTTTGATGTTTGTTTAACCGATGTCCATCCGGGATAATAATCATTCAATTACATCGTAGTTTATGATGAAAATTCATATTGGTTCACCAGTATTTTGTTCATAATGTTAGGTGCAAAGTGGAAAATTATTATTAACAAATTTTAAAATGTAACGATAAATGAAACAGGTTAATATTAAATCTCACAGAATTAGTTATTGCTATCTGTTTTAAGTTAGTGCATGGAATCACTAAACCTGATATAATCATATATCTTTTAGTAATATGAAATAAATAGATACCTTCTCGAAGTGGAATGTCTCTTTAATACCATTTTTAGCTGCAAATTATGAAAATATTTACTAATTTAAACTCTTGAAAATTCGACTTCTAAAACAAACAGCAGTATCGTCAAGTGCATTTTAGTCAAATCTGATAAATAATAGACACTCCCTAAAATTTTTTATTCATAACTGCTTATCAGTTTAAAATTCCAATTCCATTATAAAAAATACTGAAGGAATGAACCCAGTTTATGGATCTAATATACTTATAGGCATGTTAATTACATCGAGAAAATCAATTTAAAGACATTGTAAAATACCTCAAAATATTGGACAAACCGAGTAACTTTCAAGTAATCAGTTTGTGGTTTCAAAGTGACAGACTAAATTTTGACCAAACATCGAAAAGTTAGTTTAAGAAATATGAATTATTCACGACCCTGAGCTATATCTAAACAGCTATAATCAGACATATAAGACAAAAATCCAGTTAGCTGATTTGTAAAGATTTCTCAAGCCCTATTGTGGATTTCATTAAGGAGTGATATCAAAATAAGAATTATTGGAAACCGAAAGGAATAAGGAAGCTGCTTTGTTTTAGTTTCGTACTCTTAATGAATGCTAACCATGAGACATTATAATACTACGTTTGACACCATGTGAAGTCAAAGATGTACACCACTGAGGAGTATCAAACTAGAAAGAAATAGTTTTCCAGTGCTTTCTTCAGATGATTTCAGTATATTAGTATCCAAAAGATTTGAATGTCATTGCCAATAGCTTCAATTTTGAGAGAATGACTATTTACTACTCAGTTTATTCAGTAGTATAACTTTTCAGTTAGAATCGAAATTTCAAATCGATTTATCATTGTTCCCTATAGCTTATTTTCATATGATCTTGATAACACTAGAAGCTATGTAGATTATAGAATAAAAATAAAATTAACATAAATTCTCTAGAGTCATTTAAGTAATTTTACATAAAGTTTTATTTTGAATGTTAGAAATGAAAAAACCAAGCTATGATATGTATGTATATACAGATATACAAATAAAAGTATTTTTAAGCTATTCCCTTAATTATGCTTTCCTAAAAAAATGGGTAACAACTTTACAAAGTTAATGGTACTTTATTTATCTATTTTAAAAGCATCCTTAAGTAGTCACTAACGGCTTATATGAATGTGTATTTAATTGTTGGGAGGGGGAAAGAGTCACAGTGAAACAGTTTTCTACATTTGCAAATTTGTAAAGTTAAAATTACAAAATTTTCATTATATTTTAGTACATTAAAGATTGTCGTTCATGTTATAAATATAAATTAATATCTAGGTGAAAAGATCAAGAGCTATTATACTTTAACTTAAAGATAATTTATCTAATGAGAACAATATGGGACTGATAAATAGGATATGATCAAAATGTATACTATTATACATATTAGTAAGATATATATGAGAAAAAGAAAGATTTTTTCTGGTTAGCACTTAGTGACAACTGGAGAGCAAAGCTCAGGAAAAAGTTGGTCAGAGAATTCCGGTCAGTGACTTATGCTCCATGAGGGGTAAAAGGTTTAAGTAAGTGTACGAAAAAAAGAAGTTAGAATATTTTTTAAACTTTAACCAACAATCCATCCAAAATGGAATGTTACCAAAGAGGTAATTGTAAAATCTAAATCTAAACCGGAGGAAAATTTAGTGGTGCGCCTAGGTTAAGGTAATATCAACAGTCAATACTTCACAATAAGTATTGTTTAGTAAAATGAGAATCCGTACAAAACAATGAGGACTAGTGGTACTAAATGGATATATCTATACGAAATAAGTTGCATTCCTGAACAATGCTTTCTTTAACAGGTGCAATCACTATTACAACACCAAACCTTTAATATCGATTGAGAATCAGTAAAAAGGATTCTGGCAACCCAGAAACAACGCGCTGCTGAAAAATCTAAAATACCACCAATCAGACCACTATAAAGTTAAAAGTTAATATAAATATTTCCTAACAACTAGGGGAGTAAATATCTATCTGACCAAGAATAGATCGAGTCAAATAAATCAAAAGGAGTCAATCAAGAACATGGTCACCCAATATGGCAGCCGCTCGAAATCAGAATTTCAAGTGAAACAAAAGTATAACTGCAATCAAAAATCTCAACGTCATCGAAGCATTGACCTCAACATAATAATAATAACAGTTCCAAACAAACGAAAAGGGTAACACTTATGTGTAAATACAGACAAGAAGAGAATAAAACGATATATATAATGGAGAAACAATAGAATAGTCATGTGGTACAGTATACATGGAAGGGTTTTCTTCTATATTCGCACAAGGACATAATAAAATGAATTTAATTGTAATCGTTAAGTAAACATGAACTTCTAATGATTGTCAATGAGCATAGCTCTATCAACGAGTGATCATATTAACCGCACAATACTATTTGTAAAATTTAAAAAGAAATGAAAACTACTTTTTAAAGTCCACTATTTGAAAATCCTTTGATAAGAAGTGCCCACATGATCTAATTAAATCAATGATGACATTTCTTATCTATCAAGAATTTAAACAGAATCATTTATTCAGCTTTATAACATTACAGAAAATTCTATTTTGCAATTTATTTATTATCATCGGACTAAAAAAAAATTGATTATTTCCTGGATTATTTGCGGTGTGTGCTATTGATGTCGATAGATATAAGTAGTATGTATCATCAATTCAAAGTAAAATACCTGGTA
>NC_031502.1:33761818-33765306 GCF_000237925.1 Schistosoma mansoni | reverse complement strand
TTTACTTAAAGCTTTTAAAACTGCGAATCAGGTATCATCATTTGTTCAGTTTTAAATTACATTGCATTAACAGCTTACTAATATTCGATAATCGGTATTGTTTCATTGATCATTAAGTTGAAGAATATGCAGAGAAGTCTTTAGATTTTAGGCATAAAGTTGAGTTTATTCATGATTTCAGAGTTCAGAGTGCCAAGAGCTACATCCATCAAATACACAGGTACAGCCGAAGATGGGAAGAATCAGCTCTCCCTCTCCAATTGCTCTCACAAGGCCATGTGTATACAGCCACTGTCAGGGAAGTCCTACTCACTTCCTTCTTGTAGTGGGGGTATTGTTTAGGGAATTGAGAGGACATAAAGCGAATGTCCGGCGTTTTAACCGAACTGGTAGACCCGAAGGATCCACCTAGTGAAGCTGAAAAACCCTGATTCCAAACCAATGATGCACATGGGATCCAGGATCCTGACGGAACAAATGGCGTATGAACCAATCGTTGTTCACAGGCTACCACGAGACTCCATCTTCTTACGTTGCTCCACTGCCTTGTGGATCAGACATTTAGGTCGAAGGTTCCGGATGTGGTCCCCTAAGAAAACTACCTGCCTTGGTTTGGGCACCCGGGCAATATCACACAAACCAAGTGACTTATGTGGCGCATATGTAGTCGGTGCCCCTTTGTACCAATATTTATGTATTCAAATAAATAAATAAGTAAATTCATGATTTCACTTTCATCGCAGTTATTATTTGATAACATAACACTGACCTCATTTGGTAAATACGATCTGACCAGGTATGATACATAAAAATAACCATCCTTAGAATTGATTTAAACTAATTAACTATAAACTAAAGTTTCATTGAAATCAAATATTTAATAATCTAAATTAATATTACCAAAATATTTTCCACATAGTGTAAATTGACGTTACGAAGCTTCATAATTAAAAATTCAAAATAGGTTGTATTGCTTGCTAGACTTATTTGATAGTCGCAAACTATTTAAATTTTGAAAATCAGAAAAATAGAAAAGGATCTTTGAAATGTTTACTGATAAATCTTATTTTATGTTAACTTATCTTCACATGTAAGTAGCATAATATAACGAATTATCTGAATATAGAAATTCAAACCAGCAGATATCAACTTATTGATTGAAGGTTAAGTATGAGTAAAATTCCCTGAAAGTATTGGAGTCAATACCTGATCACAGCTGTTCAAAAAGCTACTGTGTTAAATACAAACATGCTTTACTAACAAAACATTGTAAACTTGTTTTTATTTTCTGGATTGTGCTTAAATTATCCTAAGAGTGATATTAAACGTTCTTAGTTAAAAATCTCTTTTTGAAGAGTATCCACTCCAAATTATCATCAAAGTATTTTTTTGAATGAAGGTGATAGTTTCTTATTGATATTATATATGGAATTTTTAGGAATAAGACTAATGTCTTAGTATCATTTTTGTATTTCAATCCACTTTTTGTTAAAAATTAGTTAATCAAATTATTCAAGAGTACAAATGACCAAATGACGATAAATATACCTAATAAATATTTATATAATTAGTTAATATAAGAATATGATTTAAAAAAAGAAAAAAACATCACAATCTGCTCACTAGTGACTGGCTTCAAGATGACTTCCTGATGACCGGTGGAGTCCGACCGTGTTTGTTGTGAGACAGTTACTCACTGAAGACAACAGTGGACGGTGGCGCAATTTCGTGGATTGGTTGAAGTTAGACATTAACACCTTTGTATGCCTGCTGGTTCAGTGGTCTAGAGGTTAGGCGTTCGCGCGCGAAACCGAAGCTCCTGATTTCGAATCCAGATTGCGGGATAGAGGATGCGCATTCCCGAGGAGTCCCATACTAGGACGGGACGGTCATCCAGTGTTTCCATATTTCCAATAGTTGTCTAACGTCGACCCATTCATGATATAAATCAAAACTACCGATGAGTTTTTTTATTTCTTCTTAAGCAGTGATAAAATTAAATCCTGTCTCTATATAAACTTACAATCTGTAGATGGTAAAAATATTTAGTTAGCACAAAATTACGAATATAATTCTTAAAAATTCACATTATTCCCCATTCGATTTAACGTGACAGAATATATAATCTTACTTATAACAACTTATTATAAACACATCTCACTTTGTCACTGAAGGCCTTTAGCCAGACGACTCCTGAATAAGTCGAAAAAATCCATCCTTAATAATATCGACTACACTAGATTGTGTAAAATGAAAACATTTCATTAGTTTGTATGGTATGGATACCCAGCCCATAGACTTAAACAATATATGAACTTGAATAGATTGAAGAAGAAGATGAACTTGACTCGGGTCACCCACACATTATATAATTCATAATTAAATTTGATAACTAACAAAGTAACTTAACGTAGATCAGATTTAAGTAGGATCATTAGTATTTGATACAAAAATTTTGCTCTTAATTCATTATCTGACAAATAAAATAAAAGTGATTAAATGAAAAAAAATATTTTCATAGTTGAAAGCATGAGTCAATTGAAGCTAGACCACCAAGGAAAACCTGGAAGCACTAGAACTAATCTAGTTCAACTACTTAAATAAATTGCTTTATAACCGGAACTTTTAACAACCAGACAATAAACAATTCTAATTATAAATATTTATTTCATTTCACCGTATTTTAACTTCGCATGTATAAAATAATTGATGAATTAAGAAATTTGGAAAATTCCCATATTGTGATTTAGAACAACATATACAAGCGTTGTAAGCAAAGATGGATAGTGGCTAGCAGTGAAATCCAGGACGCGCGTTTCGTCCTACTTGGGACTCGTCAGCTGAATGTACCTGTATCTCAGAGTTGATGTTCACACTGGGACTCGAACCAAGTAACTTTCGCTTCAAACGCCATCGAGTTATATAAGCGAACAATATTGTTTTCTATTAGATCCTCATTAGGCTTTAATCTAATATACAGTAATATTTATATGCATATACGAAATTATTAAACCAATCAAGGCAGTTTATGAGTCAATGATAACAGTGGAATAGATTACATAACTAAAAATAATAATAAATATTTATCAATCAAAGACAGTGATCATGATTAGTTTAGTCATCAAAATATACATTGTGGTTATTATTAATTACCAAAATAGAGTAATAAAACAATAAACAGTTTCTGTGGTTACTACTATCAATGGGATATTTAATACTTTCCATACTATGCGGTAGACCTAGAGGTTAAACACTTTGTAACATTAGCGCCTTACATAAATATACGGATGAAATATAAATAATTATTTGTGTACACTATCATTCTAATTATCATTTAAGTTAATAATCTAACAAATGTAAAATAAGATTTTATTAGGATTGAAATAGATGTGAATAACTACATCAATTTGATTTTATCAAGTCACATTTATAAACAAACAGTTATTCATTAAATAGGATTCCTTGAAAAAGCTGAACCAGATTGCTAT
>NC_031502.1:33759327-33761618 GCF_000237925.1 Schistosoma mansoni | reverse complement strand
CCTTTGATAAGAAGTGCCCACATGATCTAATTAAATCAATGATGACATTTCTTATCTATCAAGAATTTAAACAGAATCATTTATTCAGCTTTATAACATTACAGAAAATTCTATTTTGCAATTTATTTATTATCATCGGACTAAAAAAAAATTGATTATTTCCTGGATTATTTGCGGTGTGTGCTATTGATGTCGATAGATATAAGTAGTATGTATCATCAATTCAAAGTAAAATACCTGGTAGCAGATGGTTAAGAAGGCCAAAGAAAAGAGAACGAGAACAAAGAATGACTGGTGTGAAAACTAAAGAACAATGAAGTCTAAGACGATTGATTGACAATTTACAGAAACAACAGTCAAGTTTGAGATAATTGATTAACATTTTACAAATAAAGTATTTACTGTATGGTTCTCAGATTTTACTAAGATATTCTGTGTTCTCATTCACTACATATTCGGTATTAAATGGCAAATTCATTTGGATGAATGATTTTTCACTTTGACAAAAACCAAGTTAATAATTAGATCTTAAGTTATAAAGTAAAACTGGATTGACTAACAAGTTAAATGATGTAGTTTAGACAACTGTAGTTTTATTTAATACAGTATTCAGACCAATAGATTACTACTTTTACTTGTTTTATGTTTCTGACGATACCGAATCTTATATCAGATTAAACATTTGTTTAGTTGAAGTGTAGTGAATGAAGACTTGATGGTAAAAACCAATTTATTATTCTATGCAAAATCAAAATAGGGACTTCGTAAAATATAAAAATCATACACTAAATACATTATTTGCATATTTTCCTTGAGTTGTCTTCAAATCCTGTTGTTATTCCGATTTTCTCCTGTTTTTCTTTCTCTTCTCTTGATTTCAATCTTCTACTAGTGAGCGTCCCACTTTCAATTCATAATATTTATAGCGAACACCATAGTACTAGTAATGGTAACTTTTCATCATATTTTAGGAAATGAAGGCGAATATAAAATGATTATATGTATGTAAATAAATCAGTAGAAAAGTTTTAACAGTTTTAGTGTGGTATAATGTTTACTCCACCGTCACAAGGATTGTAGAATTGATCTTAAAAACTCTTGAGGTTGAATACTTTTGTTAACACTGAAACTAAAACTAAGCAACAATGTATTGAGTTTCAATAGTTAATAGCTCTTCGTGTGATTGTATTTTATCGTGAATGCAATATTTAGTATATAAAGTTCTATAAAAATACCACTCGGTTGAAGATCACTTTTTACGTTACAAATAATTATATTTAAATTCACTTAGTATTGTTTGATTGAATCTTCCCATTGATGTTTAGAACTGCAACTGGTCAGTCTCTCATATGTGCATACTGTGCGTATTGCCTCGATATAGCCTTAATTCACAAGCATTATAAGCAAAGATGGATAGTGGCTAGTAGTGGAATCCAGTTTGACGCGCGTTTCGTCCTATTTGGGACTCGTCAGCTGGATGTGCCTGAATCTCATAGTTGATGTTCACTCTGGGACAAGCAAATGGCTATCAGGATTCAGTAGCTGAATGGATAACGTGATGGCATTTGAAGAGAAAGGTACTGGGTTCGAGTCCCAAAGTGAAGATTAACTATGAGATGAAGGTATATCCAGTTGACAAGTCCCAAATAGGACGAAACGCGCGTCCTGGATTCCACTTCTAGCCACTGTCCATCTTTGCTTACAATAATTATATTTGTTTTAAACTTTTAATGGTGATTTTGACATAAATCAGTCAATATGCAAAAAAGGTCATATTATCAAAGCAGTCTGAATCCAAAAGTGTACTGATATAAAAATTCAGCATTACTAAACACTTCACAACTTGACTTTTCCTTCCCATGGACTAAAGTTTCCAATTAAAAATGAAAGATATTAAACTAAACAAGAATATTTAAAAGTATATGATTCAGGAGAACAAGAAGCTGCTTGTTTTAGGTATTGTTTCTCACAATAATATATTCATTTCACTATACATTACTTAATGTAATATTTTAAATGATTCAAATAAAATCTCCATCTTAAAAATTGTATCGTTAGAGTTTTGACAACTATCTATTACTATTCTATAGTACTGACAAGAAAGGAATAGATCCATTACACATTTATTGATAGAGTGTTTAAATTTTGTGATTATGTTTTGTATTTATTAGAAAACATCGGTAAGAATTTTGGAAGTAAATAACATAAACTGATACTCTTTATATATGTTGAATCGAAAGAATAAAGCACTTTCTTAAGGCTATATATATATATATATATATATATATATA
>NC_031502.1:33756037-33759127 GCF_000237925.1 Schistosoma mansoni | reverse complement strand
ACGTGATAGTAAAATATGAGTAAAAAAAAATATTTCATAACAGTTTAATATGTTACATCATTTAAACTTTGTAATTATTTAAGAAACAACTGGATTTCTTTAATAATCACTAATGATTAAGTAGTATGCTCATTATTTAATAATATTTTGTTTTTATAAACTCAGATTAAAAATTTATATTCTATGAATTTAAAACTTTCGATTGATATCTGTGGGTCAATTATAAGTAGTTGCATTCTTATAGTAATCAATTACAAATTACAAATTGAATGAATTTTCAATGATATAAAATTCGTTTAGTTGAAATCATGAGTCAATTAAAGCTAGACCACCATGGAAAACATGGAAGCACTGAACGGCCATTTCATTCTATTGTAGGACTCCTCAGCAGTGCGAACCCTCATTCCAGTCTCACGAGATTCGAAACTAGGACCTATCAGTCTCGCGCGCGAGCGCTTAACCTCTAGACCACTGAGCAGACAGCCGTCCAATGTTGTTAATGTCTATCTTCAACCAATCCACGAAACTGAGCAACCATTCACCAATGTCTTCAGTGAGTAACTATCTCACAACAGACCTGGTTGAACTCTACTGGTCACCATTTCTCACTAGAACTCCAGGAAATACCTCACTAGTGAGCATACGATCATTATTAGAATGGGGTTTTGTGGTGGTTTTAGTAATTTTATGTAGTTGAAATCATAAGTCAATTGAAGCTAGACCACCATGGAAAACCTGGAAGCACTGGACGGCCGTTTCTTCCTATTGTGATCTAGCTTCAATTGACTCATGATTTCAACTAGATAAAATGACTAAAATCTCCACAAAACCCCCTTCTGATAATAATAGTAATAATCCATTTCCAATCTACAATGCTTAGATCTATTACTTCTTTATGATTCTATTTTTAGGGTATTTGATAAATTAAGTTTCGTCTATTGATTTATATAAATAGTGAACTTAGTTACAAATTAGATATTATTAGAAATGTCATATGAAAAAATGCATAGAGATCAATGATTTACATTTAGTTGTATAAACTGTTTTTATTTACTAAAACAATTAGTCCTTTTGATAAATTGGTATAATGTACTAAAAAAGATGAATAATGTTAAGACTATATGATATATTAACCTGATACATTTAGAACAATCTGACCACATAATAACCTGTTAGGAACATGTCTATATAAAAAAAAATAAAGGTCAAATAGACAAATGACTATAATGTTTCATTATCCAACGTAGTGAGTTTCAAATTGTTTTTCAGGTTAATTTTTTTATTATTATCCTTGTTTACCTTTACTTTTGATCTGTCTGGTTGACTTTTATTTTTCATGTATACATTCTTAACAAGTATATGTGTGATCAGATTGTTCGAAATGTGTTGCATTAATGTGTCCATAGACTTGGTAATCTTCATTACTTTATACATTATTCAGGTTAATGATTATGTTTAAGCGACTTGACATTATGTTCAATTGTCAAACTAACTGAACTGATATAAATTTAGTAAGAAAACTTCTATCTTCTCCTGGTTTTACAACCAGCTTTTTAAAGTAAACTTTAAAACACCTATTTACTACATATTTCATTTCAAGAGGTAAATAAGTATTAGGTAGCATGTGTTTAGTTTTCTGTTTCTGACACTAGTCAATAATTTTATCACAAACTTACAATAAGTAGTCTCTAAGAATCTTGAGCCTAGGTTTTTGTCTAATTAACTCCTGTTGACAAGATATATTTATAGTCTTGAGAGAACTGTTGCACTTCACAAGATTTGAAACCATATTTTTCGATAGGACAGTCGAGGACACTAATATTCAGATCTTACATAATCTTCTATTGAATGGATGTTTATATTCATTAACGACTGAAGGGTTGCCAACTTTATATTTACCTGGTGTTAGCCTTGATCAAGTTCCATTGATAGAACTCGATTAACACTACGGAATAGATAAACATGACATTGCTCATTACTCAGTGATCAGTCAATCAATTAATGTTGTTTGTTTGCCTAATCTAGATTTTGTGATATGTTGTTTACTTAAAGCTTTTAAAACTGCGAATCAGGTATCATCATTTGTTCAGTTTTAAATTACATTGCATTAACAGCTTACTAATATTCGATAATCGGTATTGTTTCATTGATCATTAAGTTGAAGAATATGCAGAGAGTCTTTAGATTTTAGGCATAAAGTTGAGTTTATTCATGATTTCAGAGTTCAGAGTGCCAAGAGCTACATCCATCAAATACACAGGTACAGCCGAAGATGGGAAGAATCAGCTCTCCCTCTCCAATTGCTCTCACAAGGCCATGTGTATACAGCCACTGTCAGGGAAGTCCTACTCACTTCCTTCTTGTAGTGGGGGTATTGTTTAGGGAATTGAGAGGACATAAAGCGAATGTCCGGCGTTTTAACCGAACTGGTAGACCCGAAGGATCCACCTAGTGAAGCTGAAAAACCCTGATTCCAAACCAATGATGCACATGGGATCCAGGATCCTGACGGAACAAATGGCGTATGAACCAATCGTTGTTCACAGGCTACCACGAGACTCCATCTTCTTACGTTGCTCCACTGCCTTGTGGATCAGACATTTAGGTCGAAGGTTCCGGATGTGGTCCCCTAAGAAAACTACCTGCCTTGGTTTGGGCACCCGGGCAATATCACACAAACCAAGTGACTTATGTGGCGCATATGTAGTCGGTGCCCCTTTGTACCAATATTTATGTATTCAAATAAATAAATAAGTAAATTCATGATTTCACTTTCATCGCAGTTATTATTTGATAACATAACACTGACCTCATTTGGTAAATACGATCTGACCAGGTATGATACATAAAAATAACCATCCTTAGAATTGATTTAAACTAATTAACTATAAACTAAAGTTTCATTGAAATCAAATATTTAATAATCTAAATTAATATTACCAAAATATTTTCCACATAGTGTAAATTGACGTTACGAAGCTTCATAATTAAAAATTCAAAATAGGTTGTATTGCTTGCTAGACTTATTTGATAGTCGCAAACTATTTAAATTTTGAAAATCAGAAAAATAGAAAAGGATCTTTGAAATGT
>NC_031502.1:33754036-33755837 GCF_000237925.1 Schistosoma mansoni | reverse complement strand
TATTGTGATTTAGAACAACATATACAAGCGTTGTAAGCAAAGATGGATAGTGGCTAGCAGTGAAATCCAGGACGCGCGTTTCGTCCTACTTGGGACTCGTCAGCTGAATGTACCTGTATCTCAGAGTTGATGTTCACACTGGGACTCGAACCAAGTAACTTTCGCTTCAAACGCCATCGAGTTATATAAGCGAACAATATTGTTTTCTATTAGATCCTCATTAGGCTTTAATCTAATATACAGTAATATTTATATGCATATACGAAATTATTAAACCAATCAAGGCAGTTTATGAGTCAATGATAACAGTGGAATAGATTACATAACTAAAAATAATAATAAATATTTATCAATCAAAGACAGTGATCATGATTAGTTTAGTCATCAAAATATACATTGTGGTTATTATTAATTACCAAAATAGAGTAATAAAACAATAAACAGTTTCTGTGGTTACTACTATCAATGGGATATTTAATACTTTCCATACTATGCGGTAGACCTAGAGGTTAAACACTTTGTAACATTAGCGCCTTACATAAATATACGGATGAAATATAAATAATTATTTGTGTACACTATCATTCTAATTATCATTTAAGTTAATAATCTAACAAATGTAAAATAAGATTTTATTAGGATTGAAATAGATGTGAATAACTACATCAATTTGATTTTATCAAGTCACATTTATAAACAAACAGTTATTCATTAAATAGGATTCCTTGAAAAAGCTTGAACCAGATTGCTATGTGAAACATTGGATTTACTTCAAATTCATTCGCTGAGATTTTACGAATATATTATTCCTATTTAATGTGTCTTACATCAACTCGGCGCTCCAATACTGTGAAACTATTCTCTCTAATTTAGACGAAAGTTCTTATATAAACAGTTATTCATTTTAAATATGTAAAAATCTGATCATTAAAATGTAGAGTGTGTAAATAAAATATAATTCATTGACACAATCAGTTGAGCTTAGTTGTTTTGTCTGCAAGAAAAAATATCACAAACATTTATAAGTGATAGTTGTACAACCCAGTGATACCTGAAAGTTTAGGGTCTGATTACTGGTTCAGTCATGGTTAACCACCACTGATGAATCCTATAGTATGGTGAAACAGCTGTACTTAATGGTTTTCAGTAGTTGTCTAAATAAAATCAATTCATGATATAAACTATGAGGATCGATTCCTGTTCTTAACTTGTATAAGTTTGAGGTCTCAGATTAGATTTATCCGAGTATTGGATTTATGACAATTCATAAAAAAATAAATAATTTATGTAAATATAGATATTATTGATTTATGTTAAAATGACTACCTTTATAACGAACTCACTTGTTATCTGTTATTTTTTAATTCTAACTTATAAATAGTCAGTTTTATTCTGTTTAAAATTTTATGGAAATTAATTCTGTTTGATAAATTTCTTTTCAGATTAGAAAACGTCAAGTTCAAATGGATTCTGGTAAGTTTTAATAAGATTTTCATTCTATTTAAAATTGAAAGTTAATTTTCATACATCAAATATAACTTTTCTAATTATTATGATCTAAATTCACTTAGTATTGTTTGTTTGAATCTTCCCATTGATGTTTAGAACTGCAACTGGTCAGTCTCTAATTGGCATATGTGCATACTGTGCGTATTGCCTCGATATAGCCTTAATTCACAAGCATTGTAAGCAAAGATGGATAGTAGCTAGCAGTGGAATCCAGGATGCGCGTTTCGTCCTATCAGGGACTCGTCAGCTGGACGTACCTGCATCTCAGAGTTGATGTTCACTCTGGGACTCG
>NC_031502.1:33719298-33753836 GCF_000237925.1 Schistosoma mansoni | reverse complement strand
TGTTTCATGATGTAGAAGTAGGTTGGAAGAAGCTAGGGGCGGCCAGACCAAAACGTGGCATAAATCCATGAAGTCACTGACAAGTGGACTGAGCCATGTTGGTAGGTGTAGACTACCTGGTTGGGATTCGCGAGATGATAGCAACCGATGGTTAGAGACCTTGAATGACATGGCTCAAAATTGTTTGCAATGGCGAAGGTGCATCCACTCTTTGTGTTCTACCAAATTCTAATCTTCTGAATTCTTCGTGTCCTTATCTTTTTTCTCTTTCCAAATTTATTTCACTGTATTATACTCCTTCAATAACATCTTCAAACCCTAGTCTTTCCGATTACTGCTTATACCCTTACTACCTCTACCACTATGGGATTTGAATCGACAATTGTATCTCTGTGCTAATATGGTATGGCAACTCGAATTGATGTACGTACGTACGAAGTTCTACGTTGTGACTGACTGACTAAAATTAAAGTATGATATTATTTGTTGAGATAAGTGAAAAAAATATTTTTGATATTTTTGATGTTATCAGTGTCCCTAAAATCTCGAATAATCAGATCAAGCCATATATATAATTAACCGAAATACATGATGTACATCGAATTTGTTATTTGCGATTGTTAACAATAATATCCTATGTTCAGAACATATAAAGAGGCATTGAACATACACCTAAAAGTAACTGTTGTTTGATTATCAAATGTAGTGTAGTACTATTCATAATTTATTCAGTATCGAGTTTAAATTAAATAAATCTCTATCATGATGCATTGAATACGATACTCAACCCAGAGTATTTTTGACTGTGACTCTTACCTTGGAGGAGCTTATTTTTCCGAATGTAAATAGGTGTTCAGTAAAAGTAACTATAATGTAATGAATGAGAATATTGGCGGAGAAAAACAAATGCATTCCAACACAAAATTACAGAATTCTTTTATAAAATGTGAAAACCATAAGTTCAATACTTTATTCACGAACCCTCCATTAATTGTCTCAAACTTCATTATTCTTTCATTGTCATTATAATTACTCTATGTTTCCATTCTCTTCGATTCGATCTTCCCAACCATCTATCGGCAAGCATTCCACTTGTGATTCGCATTTCATACTACTTATGTTGCCATAAGTAACATTCACCACAATAGTACATAGTTTCAGAGATATTTACCTACTAAATTCGATCATATTACTTGTATATTAGGTCCAGATGTTCATTAGCTATTTGTAAAAATTCTTCAACAATCTTATAATTACAACTTACAGTGTAAAATATTTTTTGTGGGTGATGTAATGAAAAATATTAAACTTTACGAGCACATGAACAGAAAACACTATATTTAAATCTTTTGAGGCATATGAAACGTCTCACAGTTATCGGTGAAGTATACGAATGAATTGCTGAAAATTGGATTTTACAAAATCTCCCCATTTCGAATCTAAAAGTAGTTTTATTGCAGAGCAAGACACTGTGAATTACCTGATCTGTTATGAATAATTTAAAGAAGTTAATCATGTCTTGGAATATATTTTTTAGGTGACAACCACAACTAAACTGAACAATAATTGAATTGGTAATATATTAGAAAACTACTAAATCTGAATATATTTGCCATACTAATTTACCTCTTCAGATAAGAAAATTAACCTTAACTGTATATCTCGTTTGAGCTGGAAATCATCAACAAAATATATATTCTGTCTTAACTGAGCTGATGTACTTACTTACTTACTTACTTACGTCTCTTACTACCAATGGAGCATAGGCCCCCGACCAGCATTCTACAACCAACGCTGTCCTGGACCTTCCTTTCTAGTTCTATTCAGTTGCTATTCATTCTTCTCATATCCCTCTTTATTTCTCGGCGTAATGTGTTCTTCAGTCTTCCTCTTCTCCTTTGACCTTGAGGATCCCAAGTGAGGGCTTGCCTTGTGAAACAGTTGGGCACTTTCCTCAATGTGTGTCCTATCCACTTCTAGCGCGTCTTCCTGACTTCTTCCTCCGCCGGATGGAATCTGATTTGTTCTCTCCCACAGCAGGTTGTTGCTGATAGTGTCTGGTCTACGGATTTGAAGTATTTTGCGTAGACAACTGTTAATAAACACTTGTATCTCCGCTTAGAGCCCCTCTGGGGTTACTGCCGGTTCCAAGCCCGGATAAACGATAAGGGTTGAGCATGGGGTTAGCGACCCCGTCCTGTAAAAAACTAACTCGCTAAAAAAACGCTAAATAGAAAAAACAATTGAACTGATGCACCACATGGAATTTATGTCACAATTTCACCGAAATATTCAATCCGTGATTAGTCTCCTGTCGGAGTGACGTCTACCATAATCGACTAACTTATGGTAAACAATGTCATTTTGTATGATCATTACAGGTGATTGGTTATTTTATCTATCATACTGTCTGCCAAATGTTTTTTCTTAGCATTTCAATTGTGAAAACATGTTTTACCACAGAGAAATAGAAAAAACGAGTAAATGCTAAAAATAATCAATAAAAACTGAAAACAAACCATTAAGTAATTATTCGTAAGATAAAATTGCAACTTGTATTGTAAAAACACAATACCAAATCAGTGGCGCGTTCGGCTTGCTATACAACAAAAAAGCAAATACATGGAACCTAAAAAGTTATTCACATTTCAGATTTTCCAGTTTGTTATGGTAGGCGGTGTCCGGGATCTGATATTGATACACAACTTGCTACATGATAGCCCCTCCCAACTGGTTTATTGGACGAAAACACAGTGAACGAGACAGTTTATTGGGCTACTGAATATTATGCACAAATACTCATTTATACGTATACATTTCTACCTCGTACGAAATGAACCCATTTCTTAGCCAATGATATGAGTTTGCACTTCAGGTCATTTCTGATTCTCATCGAGTGACCTTTTCGTTTGCCTACTTCTGATTGGCTCACTATATCAAATAAATTCAGATGCAACAATTTTGATATCGATTCATGATATCAGTAATGGGAAATTATCCCATCATTACTGAATAAATCCAAGAAATAAAGATGCAATTGTCATCAGAAGGGGGGGTTTGAGAAGATTTTAGTAATTTTATAGTTGAAATTATGAGTCAAGTGAAGCTAGATTACGAGATGGGATTGTGGATGCTCACTGCTGAGGAGTTCCACAATAGGAAAAAACGGCCGTCCAGTGCCTCCAGGTTTTCCATGATGGTCTACCTCGAATTGACTCGTGATTTCAACTATGTAATTATCAAACTTTTATCGGACTTGTATCAAGAAAGTTCGTCTTGTTGAACTGAAGAATGAAAGTTTGCGATTTCTCGATCATCTTATAATGGAAGTTATTTCAGATTCTATACTTAGAACAGAACAACCGTTCATTACATCATCCTTTGAGATTTTATACTTCTTTGTAAACTGTTATATGATTGTCATACTCAAAGATCTGTTCTACTATTATATATACATATATATGGGCTTAGTTGTAGATGACGGCTCTTAAACACTTGAAAAGTCTAAAAACTAATTGCCCACATTACAAATTACGATCAATTTGTGATATCCCGTTACGTACATCCATCATGATCAGTGATTTCTGCTTCACTTTTAACAAGGTCGGACCCCATTAGTTATAAATGTTCAACTCATCATTAATTTACAATACTTATCATTTGATATGTTTTACGAGTTAAGCCGAAGTTCAATTATTAAAAAAATATAGATAATTGGTTAGTATAATTAAATCTATTGCGAATAATATTGGTAGAGGCTTGATTAATACAAGTTGCATACATTGATACATATAAATCGCTAAATTATTATAGTGAGATATAGATAACATTAAATAAACAGTACATTTACATTGTATATGACAATCGATTTTTTTTATCATATTACTGAGAACAGAAGTTTGTTTTCAAGAAAACTTTTATTGATTTTTCTTCTCAGTAATTATTTATGATGATTTGAAGAATCGATTGTAGGGTATTTCTGTCTCTCTCTCTCTCCCTCTCTCTCTCTCTCTCTCTCTCTATATATATATATATATATATATATATATATATATATATGGGTCTGTTCTATGGAACTGACAAGAGAACAAGCACATTAAAACAAAAACCTAATTAGGAGAAGAAACTAACTAACATTATTATGAAATAACCAACATTGTTAATAACAAGACCTTCTGACAGATAGATTAGTTAAAATGAAACATAAACAACAGAATATAATGTTGTTTCTTTGTTTTTTTTATATACATACAGAGTAAACATAGAAAAGGCTATGCTATTATCATTAGTTAGAGATACAAAGAATACGGTATCTTATTGTTACGTTCTTGAACATGTATGAAAAGAAACAAATCAATCATATTATTAGTTTTTCCGTCTGTCAAGATGGGATACTTTATATCAACACTAGTAGGTATCTAGTTAGTAGTCGGTGTCATATTGTTGAACCTTGATATCGGTTAAATTCTTCCGATCATTATACAAATACAGATCTAATAACTGTAAAGATATATTCCAGCATAAATTTATGAAGATGATTTATTGAAATACATAAGTGTATGCATAGGAACGTTGGTAGTTGTCCTAGTTTTTAGATAAGTTTACCTAGTCAACTAACATGCATGATTCTACATCACATTGTGTTTATGTACGTCTGTCTACATTATATTGACACAGCAGAATATTAATAGATGGTCAGTGTTGAGATAATGGTTTACTGAAGTAAGGTTTCATCATGAACTTACACGACATTGAGAGCCATAGGAAAGCAATAGATGCTAAAAAGTTATTTTGTTCTAATTTGAGATTTCTGAACAATAAGAAACTAAGAATATCTCTTTAGAATTGAAATTATGACCTTATACAAGTAGTGATCATTTAGGACCATTGTATTTTCTGAAAGAAGTGAATTTGAAAATATGGGACATTCGGTTTTATTTAGACGGTATTACGATATAACAATCACTATAAGGTCGAAGGCTCCCATGTTTATTTACGCTCATCATAAGACATCTTAAATAAGGAAATATCAGCTCCTCAATTTTCCCGGGATTCTAGTGATTTCAGCGATAATTAATTTTTTCTGGTTAGCGTTTTTTAGCGAGTTGGTTTTCTACGGGATAGGGTCGCTAACCCCATGCCCAACCCTCCTCCTTTACCCGGGCTTGGGACCGGCAGTAGCCCCCGGAGGAGCTACATGCGGTGTTTTCAGTGATAATTACTACCCAAAATTTTAAACAAACCTTTATAAATCATTTTTAAACTTTATCACTAATATTTATTCCAGTTTCAAAGAGTTATTCATAACAACTGATTTAACAATTTCTAGCTGATTAAACGATTTGATGGTAGTCTTAAGGAATACGTTATTTCCGATTTTTTGCATATAATTCATCAAGTAGTACTTACCTTATTCGCGTATCACAAGAAACACACGTCAAACTTAGGAAGAGAAGTTATCTCATTCAGTACCTCAGTCAATAAAAAGGGTAGGCTAGGGGTTAAAGATTCACATTTCAACTACATGATCTCAAGGTCAAATCTTTTTCAGTTATTTTAGTTAAAACAACTGAGCAGTATGAATATTTCTCGTACAAATATTCTGAATCAAAGTGAACTGTGTAGACTCTTACTTGATAATTGAGTTACATCCAAAAGTATCTCAGTCACCCATATGCTATTATTAATAAGCCTGAATATAAGGCAAGCATTTTATGACAAACAACTGAGGTGTTGAGTACATAATAAGTAATATAAATTTACTGATTTGCAACTGTTTGTTAGCTGATTGCGAAAATCCCTAGGTATGCCTTAACTACAGGTTTGTTATATTTTGCTCGTGGCTACCAGTAGAATCTAAATGCGTATTTGGTTCTTTTAGAGACTTTGGGAATAGGATGGTTTCTCGAATTGCACTGTTGGACACTGTCTAAAATCTAATACTCCTATTCTCAAAGTCGATCTAGGGATTAATTTCGACTTGAACATTCGGGTGAAATGAAATGTGAATTGTTTTAGCAGTTGTACTAAGCGAATCAAATGATATTATAGGAAAGATCATTTATGAATTAATTGTCTTAGTATAGGGAACTTATGGAGATAGTAGCATTTTCACAGTTGAAATCACAAAGTAGACCGTAGTAGACTACAATGGAAAATGTCAAGCGTTCGCGAGTAAAATCGAAGGTTCTGGGTTCTATCCTTGCATGTGGAGCTGTGGATACAGTTTGTTGAGGAGTCATATACTATAAAGAAACAACCTTACAGTACTGCCAGGTTTTTAATGATGGTCTTTTTCTAATAAGTTCGTGATTTCAACGGTGAAAATTAAGTACCTTTACGAAAAAGAAATTTTTTTGAAATATGATGTACTATAAACAGTATAATTAAAAGTTAATTCAACATATGTATACATAGCTTAAAACATATACACATGTAACATAATAGAACACATTTGGAATGTAAAAAGGAAGTTTATATTGTTACATATTGATTTTATTCTAAAATATATATAGTACTTTAGTAGATAGCATGAATAATATAACTGAATCGGAATGTTCTATGCATAAAGTTAAGTATATATATTACCAAGTTTTAAATTGATAATTTCAAATAAATTATCAGTCAGTCAGTTAGCTACAACGTAGGACCAGGCACATATATGCATCGGTCCATGTTGCCATATCTCGTTAGCACAACAAGATGAACACCGAATTCATAGAAGTAGTTAATTTAGTGGTGGTGATATATGAAAGAAAGGTTGTATATAGGGATATAGTACAAGAAGAAAGAAAGATATGAAACAATTTTAATCTCAAGTTTTAAGGGAAGATAAAGAGTATATACACCTACACCATTGTGATCGATTCTGAGTCATGTCACCTAGATTCTCTAACCATTGGTTACGATAGTCAAGCGGACCCCAACCAAGTAGTCTGTATCTACCAATGTGACTCAGACTAGAAGTTAGTGACTTCAAGCTCTAATGCCAAGTTTTGATTTGGTTCAATTTATATTCGAATAAATTGAACATTGGGTAGATTATTATAATTCAATGATATATTTGTAATATCCTAATGAGTAGAAAAATGAGATTTTTTGACGTTTCGTGACTTAGTGTAAGTCACTTCCTCAGAGAATAAATAACCAAATTAAAACTAATCCAAGTTTAAATAGTACTCATTGGGATATTACAAATATATCATTTATACTATTTGTATAGTTATGTTAAAGTTTCACAGTATCTAAACTCAATTATTATTTAACTAAAATATTTTATTAATAAAGTCTTAGATTGGGAAATAACATTGTTCTCATTTGATACATTTTTCAACAGTATTCAACCTATCACTTTATCATAGATTCATATATAATATGACAGTGTGGAAATAGTTAACTATCACCGATATAAGGGCAAAATATTACTTGGCACTTTTCTAGATCCTATCAAATTTATTGAAAGAGTTAATGACTAATAATACTGAAAACCAATAGATTACTAATGAATATCCAGTATTCGAACATTGATTATATAATAGGAAAATATCAAATAACGAAAATTCAATTTTGTAAGTGATTTCCTCCATGGATTGATACCGATGAAAACTGACAGAGTTCAATAATGGCGTGGGTCTAAATAACTATTACCAATGGCAGTAGATAATAGTCGTGCATTACCGTTAACTTATTGAATTAAGACACATAAGCCACTGGATCCCAACTCATTAGTCTGAAGTTTAAGATATCAATGTGAGACCTAAAGGTCGTGATTTCAATCCCTAATGAGGCGGCAGGTAGGCAATGCCGAGAAGTACTATAATTTTTAACGATAAGGTTTATGTGAATAAGTTCCTTAGTTTGTTACATCTTTCCTTATAATCTAAATGATATAATGAAAATATTTTATATATGAGAACAAATATGCACAGTGATCATCCAAATGTCAAATATCATGTTCAATAAATAGACTACCAATGAAATATTACAAATCGACTAAAGCTTGCCGCTGTTCTTCATCAATACCGCCAGAAAAATATAGTCGATTAAGTCAAAATGTTTGTTAACCATTCACAGAAAAAATCAATATCCTTCTTCTTCTTGTACGAATTTAGGATAAATCATTAAACCAGATCATCTATTTTCTTCATGAAACTAATTTCTTAAATTACTCGATACTAAATGAAAAGTACAGTCAAACAAATTAATTCTACATATTGACAAAGATATTCTATATACATCTCAACACTGAAGGGAACAGCTATTTAACATTTAGATCAAATGGCATTTTAATCGAATAAAATCTGAAAAGAAGCATACAAAGAATTTATTTTTAATACTTTCAAATTGAATTTTTCCTTTTTCCGGCATATTTGGTTTTTGTCATTCAGTATCATAGTCTGGATAAGTCTTCATTATTCCTTTAACTTGTTCATTATCTTAATACTGATGGCTATAAAATCCATGTAATGTTCATGTTTTCTCCTAACTTGAGATTGATAAAAAAACTTTTTACTTTAAAATATAGATGATGATGTAGAACGTCTACAGCGTTTAAGACGTCTTCGAATGGCTGCAGAAAAACGAAGAATAGAATTGGTTAAACGATTGCACTATTTATATGTGAGCTTAGGAACTCGAAGAACACAAGCACAAGGTGAACATGGTTTTATACAATTTTATCATGAAGATTATACTTGTTGCCGTTTATATATATATATATATATATATATATAGAGAGAGAGAGAGAGAAAGAGAGGTACTTACATAAATTATTTAAGTAAATTTTAGTCAATAATTAGATTATTAGAAACTTCGAGTTACTGTAAAACTATTTCATACTACCGTATAACCCTCTCAACAGTTCTTCAATGTGACTTCACATTGAACCAACATTGAAATCTTAAAGTGTTTCAGTGAGGACGATACCCCTAAACTATAGAACTCAAACTTACTGATAAACAATCTTAACTTCATTCAATTCGTCCTATAAAATACTCTTTATTCAACATAATCCATGAGTAATAATGCCAGTAACACGATTAACTACTTGAACTATTGCTTCACATCAATCAGTACATAATTACTGACAATTCATGACAGGATATCGACGAAAACAATAAGATTAAAGTTTTTTGAATAGGAATTGAATAATGGCTGCTTTCCTCGTCAAAAAGTATTAAAACTGCATGAAATTATTGCTGGGTTAGGTAGATTTTGATTAGTTCTAGTTTATGTAGACGATTATATAATTTTCATAGTTGAAATTATGAGTCAATTGAAGCCAGACCACCAGGGAAAACCTGGAGGCACTGGACGGTCGCTTCGTCCTGTTGTGGGACTCCTCAGCAGTGCGCATCCACGATCTCGCCTCGCGAGATTCTAAACCACGACCTACCAGTCTCGCACCAGAGCACTTAACCGATAGACCACTGAGCCGGCATCCGAGGCGAGATCGTAGATGCGCACTGCCGAGGAGTCCCACAATAGGACGAAACGGCCGTCCAGTACTTCCAGATTTTCCCTGGTGGTCTAGCTTCAATTGACTCATGACTTCAACTATGAAAATACTAAATCTCCACAAAAACCCCTTCTGATGATTATATAATTGATTAATTTAGTAATATATTTTCTGTATTTAACTTGATAGATATTAAATAAAAAACAATTCTAATTTCAAAGTATAAACCTCTAAAATGCTCTGCCTATTTCTTATATTTTACTTCTATTTTTCTCTACCTACTTGTGGTACAAAGCTTAAATTCCAAAAGTTACCATTATGTGTTAAACAGCTAAATTATATGATTTAAATTTTATGTGTATTGTGTACCATAATTGCTAATGATTATGATTATTACATTTTATTGTTTGTAGTAGGGTAAGGTGAATTGCTGAAATCATTTGGATTTTAAGATGATTGTTTATCGATTATTTTGTTTTGATTCTCTGAATATGTATTATTCTTAATGAGAAGAACAACACCTGATTATTTGCTTACTACTACTAATAAAAAGACAATTGTTAGATATGATTATAGTAAAATTTTAAACTGATCATAGAAAATCATGTACCATCTTTGAACGAAAATTTGATTATTAGAGTGTTAGACTATTTTACGACAACAAACTTTCATTTGTAACATCACTAATTTAATACTTATAGGGATTAATAAAATAACTAACCTGAGAGTAATTCATATCCTTTCAGCACTGTTGAACTAGTACCTGCAGAAACTTCAGCACAAATTCAGGAAATTCGGTTGACTTTGCCAACTACAGTCATCTTTGAAGTTGGAGAGAGATGTCCATCTCTAAACAAAATGCAAAGAATACTCAGTAATAGCTTAACCTGAACTATTTTATGCCTATGAGACATAGGGTTTGTAAATAGACGATATCAGTACGTTACTAGCATTTGATCAAAAGTTCCTTGAAATCATTCCTCAAGTATGTTAGAACCACTTAATTCTGAGGTTAGACACGGGGTACTAGTTTTGTAGAGGATTAATTCCTCTATATCTGACTCCAATAAATAAATAATATCCCGCTAACTGATTATTTACTGTAGGCTAAATCTTCTAGTAGAATTACGGGTTTACTCGAGATTATTCAAAAGCCTGAACACCAGTTGTAGAGATAGTTTATTGTTGAAGCTCGGTAAAAATCCACAAGCGTACAGATAGCAAGCACACCGGGAAAACAAGCGAGTGTGTGTGTGTGAGTGTTAAAAATCCATATATATTTTTGAGTGTTAATGGATTGTGGATAAATTATTGATTGTCTTTGTTTACAACCAATGAGAGAACAAATTAAGGATTGATGTGCAGACATGCGCTCAATCAGACTCACACATAAATTTACAGTGGGTTAAATGTTAGGATTACAGAGAGCACACAAAAAATACAGTAGTTGAATGGGCTTGCTACACTAGGTAAAAATAGCGAGTCAGTTGATGAGGTAGTGAAACGTCATGGACTAAAGTGGTTGGAGAATAGATTGTGTAATCTCAACTACCACTTATCTCGACCCCTGATGCCTAACAGTATAGGAGTGGGTTGGAAGAATTCTAAGGGTCAGCAAACTAAGACTCGGAATCAGCCCATGAAGTTACTGACTGTTCGAGGGTACGGACAATAAATTTGGGTTTCGCACATTTTCCATAACAGTTGAAGATCGCAACTGAAGTGACTAAAAATCAGTCACGACAGAGTAGTTTCATTAACCATTTGTTTCCTCCTTGATCTCGAGTTTTGTAATTATTCCATACTTTATTTCGCGAGTCTACCCTTCATTTTCGAATGATAATTTGTATGACTGATCTTCTATGCTACCACTGATCATGTTACTAATTTGAGATTTCTATTAATGATGCATATATATGCTAGATTCTAAATTGTTTATGATTAACTAACAGAATTAATATCGTCGATAATATAAAATACACAAGCAAATAAATCTCGTAGAATCACATGTAACTTATTAACCGTTGAATCTTGATATACTTAATGTGAACTTTGAATAAGTTAACAATCGTGCAAACTACCAAAATGTCATAATTTATAAAAATCTGGAAGTGTTATTTAATTCAGAAAAAAAAGTTAAAACCGATATCTCATACGTGGTGAAGTAAGGGAAATGTATAACTAGTACAAATGACAATTGATTTAATAAACTCTTAAATCATGTTAACCCTATATTTAAGAAGCGATCACCAGTTTGACTAGTTAGGTTAAAAATGAAACGAAAACATTATTGATCACATTTTCTAACAATTTTATTATTTATGATTTTATATGAACACATGCCGAAAGATAAAAATTTATATTAGAATACAATTGTTTGCTAACAATGTGATTTCGCTTATCAAATTTCTCTCCAAGATAAATAGTATACAAGAAACTACTATATGTATTCATGCTTGTAAAAATTCAATCTTTTTGTCATTCAGTGTACATTAAAATATAAAGAGTAAATATGCAGTTATACTTGACTAATTTTCTATCAGAAACTTAAATAACAAGGGGATAGAAATACTAAGACTTGTTTTGAAAGAAACTTCGTTTCAACGTTAGAATGAAAAGGCACGCGGTATGTTAGATATTACCCTGAAAACATTTTCCACAATGAACTGACGTTAGTTATTGAAATATTAAAGGTCATGTGTAAGCAAATTGAATTTCAGTCTCAGCTGGGTGAGCTTACAAATGATTCTAAATGAGCTTGAAATCAGTCCGAACAGGTTTTACAATGAATACTATACCCTTGGACCGTAATTTGAATCACAATTCAATACTTAGGTGATAAACTTCTTAACGAATGTCTTAAGTGATTTACTGTTTTATTGGAAAATTAGTTGACTACAAAGATTGTAATCTTCTACTCGACTATTGGAAAATGAATTTGGATGCCAATGAAAACGCAATTATTATTGAGGTATTTTTGTGAGTTCATTATTTCCTTCTCCATCAAACTAAGCTCCATTCGTAATGATAATTACCCTCGAAATACATAAAATGTCCTCACTTAGAAAAATATCATTTAATCTATTCACGATCAGTGATGTCCAATGTTTCTGTTAGTGACTTTATTTTGGAAGGATAAATTTAGTACGCTAGTACAAAACAAACCTGGCAGTGAACTTTGTCACAAAAGACTTCGCAGGTCAATTATCGGCTGAAATTAACCAACAATCGAAATCTATGAGTTAAGTTATACAAATAGGAAATGCAGTCATGAAATATTACGGTGTACAAACACAACTCCACATTAAGTTACTGTTGACAAACGTTTTCAGTGCAGACTGTACAGTTCCTCTCTACCGGTTGTACGAAAAGCAATTTAATAATAGATTAGAAGAAAAAATCCTGGATTCAGATATATTTTTTACCATTTTCAAGCATAAATCATATACATTAGGCTGTGTTGGCCAAGAACTATTCTAACTGAGTAGATATATAATGATTAATATTTTTAAATGAGAGATTTAGATTTCTATAAAGCTAGTTACAGAAATATTTAGAATGGTTCGAAAAATTTTAAGTCCGATTAGGAATTTCGATAAGACTCAATTATTATAAACGTGATAATATAAAATGTTTTCAGTGATAGCGAAATTGTACTTATTAAGTAATACAAATGGATTGTTAGGTGATACAAATAATGGATTAACTGAAAAAAAAACTCAAACGTCTGAATGTAAATAAGCGTAATTGTACTTTGTATCGTGGAATGATTTTATTTAGACAACTATTGGAAACGGGTGATCACTAGGCAAACTATCTCACTAAAGATAAAACCCAAGAACCTCAAAGTGGATGGATTGCTATAAGATGATTGATTCTTCATAGGAAATGAACGATTGTTTTATATTATTTCAAATATTGAAGCATAAAACATTATTACCCATGTTAGATACCTGTATTTCATACTATTCAATCATTGTTATAAAGAGGCGTTTATTCCAGAAATAAGCAAACCATTTTTTTTTGCACATCCAGTAGGTAAAATACTGACGAATTATTGATTGTTATTTTAGTTAACAAAAAACCTCAGCATGAAATCAAAGTGCACTTGATTAATTTTCTTATCTAAAAAAGATTGCTAAATATTACTCTTTGTGACAAATATGCTCGACGTTAAGCTATTCGATGTCTTTTTCCACTGTTTTAACTATCAGTTAACTATTGAAAAAAATTTGGCGACTAACAATTATCTATAAATTACTGTTTTAGCTCGAGATGAATGGAAACGTCGTTATTATTCAGCTAAAAAACAAGCACCAAATCTTGAATCAAGAATGAATGGACATAGAGGTGATTTAGAATCATTGATCAGAAGGATTATTTCTACTTTAAAACACTGTGGAACAGAGTCTGCAGAGGTAAGAGAAAATTTTGAACTTGAAATAAAATTCATTACAACAACATACACTGAGGTGCTTTAACGTTGAAAAAAGAGAAAATAATGCTTTTTGATTAATGAAATGAGAATGATATATAGTTTACTGTGTGGTCATAGCGCTTTCAGAAGAACATTCTACTTGTGGCTAAAATTATTTGAAGAAATCATAATCATTAAATTCATTCAGTATTGTTTGTTTGAATCTTCCCATCGATTTGTTAGGACTGCAACTGGTCAGTCTCTAATTGGCATATGTGCATACTGTGCGTATTGCCTCAATATAGCCTTATTTCACAAGCATGGTAAGCAGAGATGGATAGTGGCTAGCAGTGGAATCCAGGACGCGCGTTTCGTCCCATTCGCGACTTGTCATAATCATTTACAATCTTCACCTTATAATTTGTTTTATATATAGTTGAAATCATGAGTCAATTGAAGCTAGACCACCATGTGTTTTAAAAATAAGAACATCTCATACAATAGTAACTAGAAGCCTAAAAGCAATCACAATGAGGTGTGGAGGGTCCAACATACATTGAAACTTATCTCCAGAACATAGATAGGAATTTTATCATTGTTAATCAGAAGTTTGAGGGTTGAAATAATAACAATATATTCTGTCAAGAGTCAGTTATATACGACCAATAACTTTGGACATGTGCATATAGATCAAAGATACCACACCTTACATCTGAGGAAATTATAACGATGAAAAGATATGGAGAAAAATATTACAATTGTAATGGAATACTAATCATAGGAATGAAAAATACGAAACAAAACATTCAAGGTGTACAGCAAACTAAATACATAAATCAGTGCAACTGCGACCGTCACCTCAAGCGTTTAACCAAACACTGTAGTTGTCTTACATTTTACCCTTTGAAATTTACACCTTCCGATGAAGTTCAGACTAAAATCTGATGACCGTAGACTAATATAATAAACCTATCTGATCATCTGTGATCTTTCGTAATTTTGTAACCACCTGAAAGATAGGACATGTGTTGCTGAAAGTGGGGGAATATCTTAAATAGTCTGAGAAAAATAAACTAATCCAGTTGGTCTCATTCACTTGGAAGCATGACCATACAGTCCAAAGAAAAGTATTTTGAGACCAGTCATATACAAACTTCTTTAGGTAATCTCCTCGTGCTTTACAACATTGGTTTTGCACAATTTAAACTCTATGATCAACATTTTCTAACCATTCATTTATTCTATAGAAAGCCAGTAGTCGTATTGGTTACTCATAAGAAATAACTTACCACCATCATACTTCAGTACAGACCAGACATACAATCACCGGTAAAGACTAATCGCAGCCAAGGATTACTACTTGTTTAAGATAATGTCGATTATTTAATAAGTTTCTCATGTTGAGTTGTTTTCACAAATTTAGATCCAACATCTCGCAGAGCAGATGGAGAAACGTCGAGTGGTGACAAGAGAGGAATACAAACTAGCTGAAATTATGCTCAGTTTAACCAAGGCGATTCGAGTAAGTGTTTAACATTGATGAAGGCAATTAAGAATAAAGTAATTACTAAGCTGAACTTAAGATGACTGGAAAAATAAATTGTGATACGGATAACAAGATACCTTAGTAGGTCGATTAATGTATTAATTACTTACTAAAGTCACTATGTCTCTGTGCTTATGATAGATCCATTCAAAACAAGTCCAATAAGCTTTATTTATCTCGCTTCATTAATTGGCAGAAACAAATCACTGGAGAATATTAACTAAGTACTTTAAACAACGACGAGACAAATGTATGGTTACTGACTTGAATAGTTTCCCAAATGTTTGAGGCTGAAAATAACTATACAAATTATCTCTCTGTGAAATCACTAAGCAAGATAATATTTAAAGACTGTGTTCAAGATTTAAGGAATAGTTCGGAAGCGAACTTCAAGCTCTCAGTTATTTAAGCTCATTTTTCTACTATCAGGGTCAGTTCAAGTTACTAGTTGAATGAATCGGGTAAAATGTTTTTTTAAAAAAAAGAATTAACTATGGTTTGATTCCATTTTTACTTCTGTTCCATTTAAAAGCTTCGATCACAGGCTGAAACAGAAGGTAGACTTCTTAACGCTGAATTGGACCGGAGAAGAGGTGAGCTTAGTTTAGTTAAGTCTACATCACCAAGCCGAAGAGCATATGCGTGCTCGTTATCACCCAGACGGAGAACAATACGTGAATCACGAGATGTTACCAGCCTTAAGTCTAATGGACGACGTACTGTAACGTCACATGAACGGCAACGCAAACATGTTAATTATAAGAGTTTATCTCCGAATCGATTGTCCAATGATCAAACATCACAAGAATCAAGTAGCCAGGATGATATGAAGGTTCCATATAGAACGAGAACACAGAGTCCAAAAGAACGAATTCAAGTTTACAGATCAGATGTCCGGATCAAAACTCCAGATTTTGACATATCTGTGCACTCTGGCGATGAATCGACTTAATGATAAAACAATTACGTCCTAATAAATACAACACAAACTAAATGAACATAAATAACTTGCGTAATGACGTGCTGTGAACTATGATTTATTAAAATTAGGTTAACCATATATTTGTTTATTCAAACGAAAATAGTATTGTATACTAACTTATATTTTCAATAGTTAACAATAATAAAGCTTAACTTATGAAAAGATTTTGACTAATAGTTTCTGATTCGATGCTGTATTAGAAGACAACTAAAAAATCAACGGTCAATCAAATTGTGATTTCCGTCCAATGACGTAATGAGGAATGCAATAGTCATCTGAATGAGACATGAATTCTTACGTATTTAATGACCGTTGCTGCTACCTTGACGTGGTGGTCGGGCTTGCCTATCGTGATGAAGCAATCGAACTATGCTGGCTGGAACAATCGTTCCTCGAGGTCCTACCATGCCAGACAGGTCGGTTGAAGAGCGGTAAGACTAAAAGCATCAATCCCAAGGCGAAGTCGTACTGCCGACTGTACAGAGGTGTGACGGTAGTAAGGTGTTTCCTTCAGACAACCAGCATGAATCTTACACCATCGATGTGTGCTGCGTCTCCGAAACGCGCATACAAGATCCGAGTAGCGTCATTCATTTGACCTCACCTAATCAAAATAAAGAACCATCTCGATACACGCTTCGTGTATCTGGAAGCCCTGATGCTGCTTCCCGTGGTCTCGCTGGAGTAGGTATAGCATTAAGTCCTAGGGCAGAACTAGCTCTTTTAGTCTGGATCCCAGTAGACAGTCGTCTATGCGCTGTCTGACTAAACGGATCAGTAAGGACTCGGAAAGATAGGGAAATTCGTCGTTGCCTCTTCGTCGTCTCTGCCTACTCTCCCACTGACTGCAGCTCAGACGATATAAAAGATGAGTTTTACAGGAAACTTTCTGACCTTCTCCGAAAAGCTAGGCGTTTTGATGTAGTAATAGTGGCAGGTGACTTTAATGCTCAAGTAGGTAAACTAAGTGAAAGGGAAAGACACCTGGGTGGATCTTATGGTGTCGTGGCTAAAAGGACAAATAATGGCGACCGTCTGTTGCAGCTCTGCTCAGATAACCGCCTATTTCTTGCAAATACTAACTTTAAGCATAAGGAAAAACATCTTTTGACATGGCGACCCCCGAATTCGTCCCAACGTTGGACCCAATTAGATCACATCGCTATCAGCCACCGATGGAGGGGCTCGATAGAAGACTGTCGCTCATTCTGGAGCACATGTTTAGACTCAGATCATGCTCTAGTGCGAGCACGTATCTGTCTGCGTCTTACTGGACGTAGGAAAGACACTTCAGGGAAGCCTCTAAGGGTTCTACTTAATGATAAGCAAGCTTAGAATATATTTCAGGAACAACTGGAAAAACAGTTGTACAGACATGTAAGTTGTGCCCACCCCGAAGCAGCGTGGAATGACATCCGAAAAGCTGTGGAAATAGCAGTGATATCCGCTAGTAAGGTAAACCATAAGGTCAGGGAGAAACAATTGATCTCGGCAGTATCTACCGCACTGTTAGATGCTCGAAAACTCATCCCACCTGGCTCTGTACATAACAAAGAGCGGACTCAGCTTAAGCGAAGGTTAATAAGAAGCCTACGCAATGATCGTGAACAGTGGTGGGTAGCGAAAGCAAGAGAGATGGAAAAGGCAGCGGCAATAGGTAACAGCAGACAGATATTCAGACTGATTAAAGAAACCGGCATTAGGAACCCAAGTATCAGTGAAACCATCTCAGATAAAGATGGGCATATCATTCATTCTCAATCCAGGAGATTGGATCGATGGGCAGAACACTTTAGGGATCAGTTCAACTGGCCTTCAGCCACACTTCAGTTACCCACGATCCCCAGTCGTCCTGAATGGCAAATTGAGGTAAGTCCCCCAACTCTCTACGAGGTTGAAAAAGCTATAGGAAATCTAAAGCGAGGGAGAGCCGCAGGCCCTGACAGGTTTACCCCTGAGATTCTTAAGGATGGTGGTCCAGTACTAGCAACGAGATTGACTGAGGTCTTAGGTAGAATCTGGGAACTGGACGTAATTCCATCTGACTGGTCCCAATCACTGATTGTGCCAGTCTATAAGAAAGGACAAAAGTCCTCCTGTGACAATCACAGAGGGATCAGTTTGACTAATATAGTGTCTAAAATATTAGCTTCAATAATACTTGGACGCCTAACCAAAGCTCGTGAAGAGCAGACTAGAGAAAACCAGGCTGGTTTCCGACCTGGATGTGGTTGCATAGACCAGATATTCACTCTACGTCAGGTCCTAGAACATAGACATACATTCAGACGTCCCAAAATCATAGTATTTCTTGACCTTAAGGCGGCATTTGACTCCATTGATCGTGAGGTTCTATGGCAGTATTTGTCACTGAAAGGAGAACCAAAGAAGTACATTAACCTCATAAAGGCTCTCTACTCGAACACAACTGGTCGAGTTAGAGCCTATGGTGAACTGTCATCAGAAGTGGTTACCTCAAGTGGTGTTCGTCAGGGCTGTTCACTCTCCCCATTCCTGTTTAACTTTGTCGTTGACATGCTTTTAGAGATATCACATTCATCATCCCAATCTCCTGGAGTTCAACTTTTACCGGGATGCTCACTTGTTGACTTAGAATATGCCGATGACATAGTTCTATTTGGTGAAGACGCTGACAAAATGCAGTCTTCTGACCACTATAAGCAACAATGCAGGCATGTTCGGGATGCGATTCTCTCCCTCGAAGTGCAAAATGTTACTTCAGGATTGGGTTGCATCGACACCTGAACTAATGATAGGGAGTGAAGTAGTTGAGCGTGTTGACAGCTTCACTTATCTTGGGAGTCTCATCAGCCCTTGTGGTCTGGTGTGTGACGAAATCTCAGCACGGATACAGAAGGCTCGTCTAGCTTCCGCCAACTTGCGTCATTTATGGCGTTGGCGAGATGTCCGTCTAGCAACCAAAGGACGGGTTTACTGTGCAGCAGTCCGTTCCGTCCTACTTTATGGTAGTGAAACATGGCCGATAAGAGTAGAGGATATTCGTAGGCTACTAGTGTTCGATCATAGGTGTCTTCGAAGCATTGCTCGTATATCCTGGGACCACCGGGTAAGTAATGCAGATGTTAGGAAACGGGTACTAGGTAAGGATGGCAAATCGATTGACGAAGTAGTGAAACTTCATCAGTTGAGATGGCTGGGACATGTGTTACGTATGCCCAACCACCGACTGCCCCGACATGCAATGTTTCATGATGTAGAAGTAGGTTGGAAGAAAGCTAGGGGCGGCCAGACCAAAACGTGGCATAAATCCATGAAGTCACTGACAAGTGGACTGAGCCATGTTGGTAGGTGTAGACTACCTGGTTGGGATTCGCGAGATGATAGCAACCGATGGTTAGAGACCTTGAATGACATGGCTCAAAATTGTTTGCAATGGCGAAGGTGCATCCACTATTTGTGTTCTACCAAATTCTAATCTTCTGAATTCTTCGTGTCCTTATCTTTTTTCTCTTTCCAAATTTATTTCACCGTATTATACTCCTTCAATAACATCTTCAAACCCTTATCTTTCACATAATACTTATACTTTTACTACTTCTACCAATATGGGATTTGAATCGACTTCATCTCTGTGCTAATATGGTATGGCAACTCGAACTGATGTACGTACGTACGAAGTTCTACGTTGTAACTGACTGACTAATGAAATGCATTACCAAACCAGATATATTCCTGGTTCCAGAACACTGGGATCGTGAATATAAAAGAAATGATGGATTACTTAAATTTATATAACTCTAGTTGACAAGTTACGATGCAATAAAATATGAAATAGGAAAATTTGTTGAACGTAGGGAAATCGACTGACGTTAAAATAAAGGAAGCAAAAGTAATATTTAGTCAACAAACATATTGATTTTATACGACTGAAGCATAAAATTCTGAAATCGATCGGCAGACAACTATCACACAACATACCGATACTTGCAATGAGCTGACTAGATAGGTAAATAAAACGTCTGTCTCATAAATCCGTGAATTAGATAAAGCAAGGAAGATTTTTATTTCACGAAGTATAAACATATTTTTCTTGTTTACCTTAACAAAGCAGATAGTTTACACAACTGCGAAACCTATCAACTCTGTGCATTCTCAAAACATATAGGATTATTGAAATTATGACCCGATATAAACGAGACTACCATTGGAAACATGGAAGCACTGGATGCATGCTTTGTTATATTATGGGACTGGTCGGCAGTGGGTCAGCGATCCGTTGATGAAACTCAGGACCTTCGGTTTCGCGTGTGAACGCTTAACCTCTGGACCACAGAACCGAAACTCAATTGTGTTTATGTCTAACTTCAATCAATCCACGGAATTGCGCAACCATCTTCCATAACTCCATGCTGACATGTAAAATTAATTTAATGAAGAAAACTGAACCAGGTTGTTAAACAGTACTTCTTAAATTCAGTAACATTTGTACAACCAATCTTGAGAATCTTACTCCTGTTTCCATTAAGTAGGTACATAATCAATAAAACTTCCTAAAAGTTTATCATTTACTTGACTATATCAACTGGTAGTGCAGTGATGACGAAAAAGCTTAGACGACGGTGAAATGAACACAAAAATAGCAATAAACGGTGAAACTAAGTAACTTCTCAACAGCTCCCCTCAACTCCACGCCTTTAAAACACAACCAATGATAAAAATCAGTCACAGATGAAAGAAATCTTTATAAATTGATCGCACGAGCATACAATATATATATATATATATATATATATATATATATATATATATATATATATATATGAGATGAAAAACTTGAAATCAGGGAGTTAATAATAATATAGCAGATAGAAATAAATTTGAGAGAAGAGCCAATGAACAATGGTAGAAGAATATAAATAAATAAACTGGTAAATAATGAATTTCTCAATTTCCTTGGTTACATAACGTTTGGAAAAGTACAGCAAATTATGTAACAATAAAGCCAAGACGAATTAACGATACATTTTAGAAAAAGACTAAAACATAAGTGCGTATATTGTGTAACCAATCAACAAAAAAGCCAATCACAATAAAGAAACAAAGAAAACAAGTGTAACTTAAGAGAACTGTACAAATTAACTAGTTGGTGAATAGGTTTAGCAACATATGTTTATATAGACAAAGAAAAGCTTTTGATTGCATAGACCCACATACACATAAGTAAGTAAGTTTTATGTGCATACTCTCTTTAAAAAAGAAATCCATAAATAAATTGATCAGTTTATGAAAAGATATGGTAGAGAAAAGAAAGGAAGACACGATCACAAGTTATGGTAATTGTCATAAACGAAGAAAAACACAATACTGATACCATGGATACCGTTAAAAAAATGTAACTGGCTTCAATAACAATTGTATTATTACAACAAACACGAGTGTATTGTATTACAAGGAATGTGGGGCATAGTGAAGCTATCATATAATATATGATCAACTTCAATACGAACAAATTGTAATACTATATGATAGATGAAAATTTTATTGAGATATGTAATGTATGAATAAAGTAACAATAATATTAATTATTCATTAAATAATAGAGAAAATAACTATAACGACCAAGGCAATACAACAAAAGGTGAATTGAATAAAGAGAAATATGAACAGAGATACATGAAATTTAACAAGTTAATAATAACCGGGAAAATCGAATTACATTGAAAAATTGTAACAAGTTTCCCCATGAGTATAATTTCGAATCCCAGTGGTACTCAGAAAAAAATATATATATGTATAACAATCACAGTATTTCAATTTGTTCGATTCCATCTCAAATGATCGGGATGATGGTTGAATAAACGTAAATTTGGACAAAAAAATAGAAGGAAAAAGACATCTTGCCATCGAAATACTAGAAATTCAACACTGGTTAATAATTCTTGGATTTTTCATCACTACTTTCAGCTGGACTTTTTGGTGAAGTTACATGTTGAACGGCAAATCGATGACTATGCCTACGTAGTTTAACTTGACCTGATGATACTAAAGCATTTGCTTGAATTGAAAATTTATCAGAGTCCATCTTTTGAACAACAGTCTGTGGTGGCGGTGGGGTAAAAGCAGGAGTTTGAATTGATGCAGACAAATTGTTGTTGGAATTTTGAAGGTTAGGTACAACGGAACTAACAGTTCGAGTATCATTTGAAATCTAAAACAAAGAGTGAAAAAATTTCAAATTTTCAAACAAGAAACAACATTGGAGTAAACAAACAGTATATTTTTATATGAAATTAATGACTACTCTATATGATAGTTTTGCTTTATATACGGAAGCAATTCCAGGTTTGAATATGAAATAGTTACCAGGTAAGTGCTACTAAGGCTACAGTCGATAATCTCATTTCTTTATTGATCGACAAACACAAACTAAGTGCACAAAATTAGGTATTGGATAGAATATTAACTTACTTTAGCGTGTCGAATAGGATCGCTGTGTCTACATTGGGACCCATTTGAATTTTGTGTGATAAATGTAGATTTAGGTGCTTGTTGACGGGCGAACGTCATTTTCACTGATGAGTTATCCAAATTCGAATTGAGGAACTGAGTAGCCGAATGATAGGAAGCCCGTAGGCTACCAAAACGTCCCTGTTGAAATGGATTTAGAGATGAATGAGAAGAATCACAAGGTCGAGGAACTGACGCAGCAGATGAACTACCAGAACCCGGAGAACTATGTGAAGATAAGTCTCCACCTGAACACCAACCAGAAGAGAACGAAGAACCAGAAAAACTTGAAGTGACAGTTAATGATGGTCTATGGGAACTGAATACATTTTGTTTCTGAAAATGATCAGACCTGGGACTTTGATGAGGTGAACTGTAAGGGATTGTATTGCGAGGGGAATACACTGCGGGACTATTCGTTAATGACATATCATCAGGTGTGGAAAACATAGCTCGATGTTGTCGTTCACTCAACTGACGAATAAGAGGTTTCTCAAGGGATCTAAAGAGATAAAATTGAAGCCAACGTTTGATGAATTACGAACAGAATATGTAAAAGGGGTTTTAATAACACTACACACTCATACAAATTTAAGTTTCATTATATTTCTCTTAGTTAAAGTAAGAAGGTAATTACTAAGACAAGTTAAACTAAGTTAGTTACAACTCTGTAGAGATAGAGATTGAATTAGTTCACCCATTTTCTCAGATATTTTATAGAAATTGTGAGCATTGGAAAACTCCGCCTAGAGCCCTTTCAAAGCTACTTCGGTTCCGAAATTGGACAAAGGAGAAGGATTGGCCATCAGGTTAGCGATTTCGTCCCGTAGAAAAGAACCCTGACAAAAAGCGGTAACCCCAGTTGGGGGCCTATGCTCCATGAGAGGGAACAGGTGTAATGAAGTACTAGAAATTGGCAGCTAAGTAAACAAAAATTATTTCCATTTACCAGTATCGACATCACATTAAAAATCATGTATGAAAATTGATTGATCGATTGTCTGAAAGTTGAATGTATTTTCCTTCTCATTTGCAGTATATACAGTCGTCAATAAAAAAATAGTCCATATAACAAACGTTACCAAATGTTACACTTTAATTTATCATAAACAGTATGCCATTCAGATAAAAACAACAGTTTTGCAGTAAAATAAGTACTAAAATTCTAATAATTAGCGATATAATGACTATAAGAATACATTGAAATATAAATCATCACAGGTAACTGTTACATTTTCTACCTGATTACAGCGGAATACGGTATACAACTATCGGTCATCGAAAGTGTAGAACCCCAAAGTCGCAAATCAAAAGACGGAAGAAACAAGGGAAGTGGTTATTAGGTAGAAGTAAAAAATGTACAGAAAAACGGGGGTATTCATAGTTTTTAGTATTGGCTATCCAGCTTATCTGCAAGTAAAAAAATTGTGCAATTGTCCAATCATAGCACGTATGTTAATATTCTAGAAAGTTCTGTTAGGTTCTGGACTGGACAAAATCTTTTCGGCTCCTTCAAAACCTCTGGAGGCCCCGTCGTACCCTTTGAAGCCGTCCTGACAGTAAATTCGCTTGACGTTAGAGAGTTCGACTTGAAATATTAAAGCTTAAAAGAATATTTATTAACTGAAATGTTCTCACTTTCATCAGAAAGATGAATCAATGATATCAGTGCTTATGATAAGGCCCTAAAAATAAGTAGTCAATTCATTTGACCTGTATCACAAAGCTTTTTTGACTCCTGAGCTTTTTAATTCTCCAACTCTATTCACAAGTTCATGATTCATCGTACTCTATAAACTCCAACTGTAAATCAATGGAGTTATGCAGTTACGTTTTGCATAAATGTCCGTTTTCTATAATTTGAGAAGAAGCGAAAGCCTGTTCAATAAACCTTCTTGTACGTTCAAAAACTGACTGAATTTAGTTAGTTTGTTATTTTAGAGCTACAGATTACTCTAGACAAACTGAACTTTATTTAATCATCGTAAGAGAAGTTGGGTTCTTTATTATCATATTAACCGAACAAATTAGTTAAAAGCACAAATCTACGGAAACGATTTCATAATCCGAAAACTGATTTACCACCTGCATTAGCTCAACTATTAATTCCTGACTACCATTTTGAAGAATAGGTCTGTTAGTAGGAGTCAAAGGGGTTAATGTCAGCTGTCTGTTCATAATATTACAAGATCGGCAACTAAAGTATGGTAGTTGGGCAAGCTGAGTGATTTCCCAGTGTCATATATGACATGAGAGTTAACTCTTCGAATTGATTTCTACTACGCGAAAATAGTAGTTGGCAATCGAATAGCTCCGGGTGTCAATCTACTTAGCTTAAGTCACACTTAACTATTTCATACCATTACATAGACCTTTGTTTAACTTTCATTTTAACATCTTCCACCACTCATTGAGGTCGAAGTTGCTAGAAATAATATTGATGCATTGCTTTATTTTCAAAATGAACACCAAAGATAATGAGACACTGAAGCAACATTTGTGTTTGGAAAGCAAGAAAAATACTTTAATTTCTGTCAAGTTAGAACGCTATGCTGCAAATAGATACATATAGTATCGCTGACGAGGAGAAAGAATGAAAGTTTTTTTATATACAGGATAAGTTCAAAACTGGTCGGTCACTGCTGGTTTCATGAGAGGTATACAAAAAAGTCAACTTTAACTGCATAGAAATTAAACCTACCTACGATGTGCTGGAAAAAACATAATATTGTTTTGAGAGATTGAGTTAGAGCTTATAGGGTGTGTAGAGGTTTGACCTAGAGAAATACCAAATCGTTGAGCAGCAACAGAAGCATAGGTTTGAGCAGATCCTTTAGAACATGTTACTGGCTGACAATAACAATTCTTCGATTTATCCATATATGCATTGTTCGGTATTGAATCTGACTGATGAATACAACAATTTAAATTGGTATCTGGTTGTACATGTTGAACTTTAGATTCGTAAGCTCCATTATTTAAATGACGATGACGGGCTTCTCTAATTGTCAAACGTCGAGTTATGCGTTTAGCAACTTCATCAGTGTGCCTTGAATTACTTGATGCACATACTGAAGCATATGATTTACCGTCAAAAGGTAGTGATGAAACATCCTTGGATATTATTTCGGGAGAATTAGAATGGCAACTCATCAAGGGATTACATGGTGTACATGTGTGTTTATCTGGAATTTGACTTGAGTATCTTGTAGTGTTATTATTATTATTATTATTATTATTCAGTAGATGAGCTGAAGTAACACGTGGTACAAGACGACCAGAAGAACGATATGGTCCATCAGAACGAATAAATGTTTGACTAATAGGAGTTGCATGAAGACGTAGAGTAGTCCCACTCTAGATATTTTGTTTTAGTTATAATGAAAAAAGAAATGACGGAACGGACAACCGATTAATAATTGCATATTTTGTGGAATGCTACAAAACGCATTATTATTACTACTGATAAAATGATTTTAAATAGGTCCAAATGAGAAAATAGATCACACACACTTAGCATTGGTAAAGATATACATAAAAAGTTAAATATACCACAGATATTAAATAATTGAAGGGTATTTGATCAAGTAAACTCCATATAAATTAATTGACATGAATCTTTGATTTAATTAGTCAGAAATTCCAAAACTATTTAACCAATACTATGCATAATGATCTTTAAACATTAAGACTAATATCCCATATTAAAAAAAATTCTCTTAAGATGTAAGTCAGTTTTCAATGTAGCATAACAGGTATATTTATTAAAAACACTTTTTGATATACGATCAATTAATTTTCCATTTAAAATAAAGATAACTGATTAACTGAAATCAAATGATTGGAAACACAAACACTGTGAATTACAGTTTAGTGGCCCGTGATCGGACTCCAAGTAGATCGTATGAATGATTGCTGTCGAAATATACATCCTGACTACTCTCGTATATTATTATCGACTTAATCCGCGTTAGTGAATATAACGGAATTAAATAAGCCGACTACGAGTATAGATTTTGAATATGTATATTTCATGCACTCAATGATTTGATTGGCCTGTCCAGAATCTAGGATAAGTTATATGAACTTAATATAATAACCGACACTATAATAGTATGACACGGATTAAAGTAACTAACACGATTCAAAACATATTTGTGATACTTTGTGGTCAGGATATCATTATTTGTGAAATTGAGAAATATGTTCATATTTCTTCGATTAAAATACTTTTCATACGATATTAAGAGAATTGACCATTTCTCATGAATATATAAACTTTCAAAATGAGAACTATTTGTTAATATTAACTTATTTTATAGATTTATGTTTTAGATAACTACAGAAAGATAGCTATGAGGTGGAAGGTATTGATTTCTTTTCTAATAAACTTGCATACTTAGAAGCAACTTCATTAAATACGACGTCGAATTGAAGGTGATGAGAACCTATCTTTAGTTTTATTTTGTTCCCAACATTAGTAATAAGGTACTTTAGAGTACAAGCTTCTTAAAATAAATTGCTAGGTGTTTAGTACTGTCTTAACTGCATTGGTTCTTTACAGTATATCCTAATAATGGTATTCATGCAATAATTGTGAAAAACCTCGTTTTGTTGACTTACGCTTAAAAAAGCTATCAGTGATTAGCATTAAAAAACATCAATACGTTGATTAATCATAAATTACCTGTAAAATTAGCTTCACAACATCTGTATGATACATTCCGATTGTCGATACATCGTTAACGCTTAGAATTAAATCAGCTTCTTTTAGGCCGGCTTTAGCTGCTGGACCATGAGGCACAACTCCAAGTACAAGATGATGCAATGTATATGCATCTGATAGACCAAAAAATACTCGAATAGCTCGGAAAACGAAACCAAAGCCTTGTTTACCTTTATTGATTATGATTGCTTGGCGAGGAATTCCAAGTGTATAAGGCATGAAAGGTCGCAAAGAAGGAGGTTTGTGACCCACAGGAGAAACTGGGAGATGTATAATACGTGAGGGATTGTTGAAAAGCAAGGGTCCAGATGAGGATGGCGAATGAGAGCAATACATATCTGATTTGGTTGCAGAAGTTCCACTACTTTGACAGAGTACAGGTGATGTACTTTTAAATGACATAAACGGACGAGGAGTATGTTGGTAAGGACAGACATTCAAATGTTCTTCATCTGGTTTTAAATCAACATTAAGAAACCATGGACCTTTATGTAAAGCAGAATCATGCTCACTTATAGGAGAGAATAATGATTGTGTATGAGGAGTTAGGTGGGGAGTGATGGTTGTCAGTGAAAGTGAGGATTTAGATGAAGATGAACTTGAAGTCGATGAATGAGAAGCCGTGTGACTAGCAAAATGTTCAGAGTTAGGGCAATTTATGGACATTGGTGAAGGTTTTTCAATGGGTTCAGAAGAGACAAGAGTAATAGGTTGATAAATTGTTGGTTCATCTTCTCTTGTAGAGTTTCCAGGAAAGCGGATGCTCGAATCATTTTGAAACAGCTCTAAACTAGAATTAGAATCCGATTCTGAAGATTTCGAATGTTTACTAGCATCAGGAATAACATAAAATTTATCTGACTCTTTGACGTTTAACAGGATGGGAGTAGCACTTTCAGTACTAGTGTGAGTGATTGAGGGGATAACAACGCTTGGGTTAACGATTTCAGAACAGAACTGGTCACATTTGAAAGATTCAGGAGCACTTGGTATATCAGATGACTGAAACTAAAAATAACGGAAAAATATGTTAAAAACTGGGTTTTTTCCATATCAATCAGATTAAAATGCATGATATACAATTAGATATTGACATTTACTATAGAATGTCTATTTAAATAAGTTGGACAAACACTAGAAAGAATAATTATAATGAGAATGGAGATTATTAGTCGACTTATCCGAGAACAAAGTAATTTTTTATTTAGCCGGCTTGTGTTTATTTAGACTATATGTCAAACGTACCACCCAGCCTAATAGGGAACAGATATCAAGTAAATATATGAAAAATTCGATTACATAGTAGTGATAAGATAGTAATAGAAGTACTTACATTTGATGAATTAGTGTTACTTTGGAAATTATTCAATGAATGGTCAGAAATTCTATTTTGTTTATTTGTAATTGACTGTTGTTCAACTGGAGCAAATTTACAGTTTCCTTTAGGAAGTTCGGGATTCCCACGCTTAATATTAAAATTATTGGATGATGCCAGATTGATGCGAGGAGACGATGTATGAAGCGGATTCTTTTCACTGACAGGATCGACATCGTTAGAGTTCAAACTCGTATTGGAGTTGTTGCGAAGTTCATTCATTCTAGCTTGTTCCAAAACAACAGAGAAACGAGGTGAATATGAAGAAAAATAATGAAATGTACGTGAGTCATCAGTGATGTTCTGATTGTCACTGTGGTCATCATCACTAACTTCCGATTTAGTAACGTCTATATTCAATTTTTCTAATTTAATTCCGGAAGTCATAGACTGTTGACTATGGATGCTATTCTCACTTAATAACTTTGAGCACGTAGAGTTTTCTATAGTGCTAGAGGTTAATGATAAGTTTTGCAATATGTGTAAAGCATTACGACTTGCAACAGATTCCGCAGTTAAAGTAGATGTTACCAAATCGTGTTCAATCTTCTCAGAATCATATTTTTGTTGGCATAAAGACCGCTGAGAACTAGAACTGCTTAGCTCTGAATGTATAAATGACTGTGGGGTGTTTATAGGTGAATCACGGATGCTTCGACTTTTGGAACGAGACTTAAATGACCGAAGAAACAAATTATTACTATCCCCCAAACTGTGACTACGTTTATGTTCAGCAGCTTGTTGTTTAGCACGTCCAAGACGAGAAGCTGCAGGTCGCCGGATGATATTCGTTAGACTTTGATCGGCAGAAGAATTAAAGCTGAAATTTCGGGAAACTGACAAATGAGGTGCAGGGGAAGATCTATTGCTATATACAGCATAATCCATAGGAATATATACATCTTCATCGTTTTCCACATCATGTTTGTAACGATCAGTACGCGGATCAAAATACGAAGTGTCTTCATCATGTTCAAGTTGAGGTACAAAAGTCGCTTTTTGTCTCAATAAGTTTTTCCAATCTACTGCACCAGGACCAGAGAAGAATACGGTTTCTTTAACTTCGGACGAACCCCCGATAGTCCCAAGACGAAGTAGAGGATCTCGCTCAAGAAGCCTAGTTATTAGATCCACAGCTGGTGGGGTGACTTTCCATTCTTCTTCTTCAGGCCAATCGATTGGTGCTAAAAACACGACAAAAAGAGAAGAATGATTCACTTCAAACACCTACAGAACCCTTTCACAGTTCAGTACAAAGTATAGTCATTGTGCAATGTTACTTAAACATGTAAAACACAATAATTTTTAAAGATTCACGTTGTAATACGCATTGGTCATGGAAATATCGTGATATAAACATACTTTCGAGAAACTACATAGAATATTCTGATATATCAAATACTTTACTGACTTACAAAATGTAGAATCTTTAATTTAGTGACTAATACCGAATAATCTCATTAATCGCCAAAAAAGGGTACATAAAAATTACTGAAATTACTGAGTTATTTATGGAAATGTTAGTAGTAATATTGTACTTAGTGAGCGCTTAAAATGATTATTCCGCTAATTTTGAGATCACTTGATGTTATTTAAATGAGTCAATATATGCCATTCTATGGTGGCAGCTTTTTTCAATTCATTAATTTAAGAATGATAACAGGATAAAATTGAAACACCTTAACAGGATATTTTAACATTTTATGAATTTATCAAATATTTAATTATAAAAATGAGTGGTAGATATTATTATATATGTTCAGTGTACAACTGAATGAGTCCGAGTGAACTTTAACAATATCTTGAAATCAGTACACGGGAGATTGTTGCATTCAACAGTTTATATCACGAACTGACCTTAGATAAGTACTGAAAAACAAGAAGCACTGAGTGGCTGTTTCCTCCTGCTATGGAACTTTTCAGAAGACATTATTCACGACCTTAGAGATAATTTCCGAAATCCTAGTGAAAAGCCATAACCAGTGGAGCTTGAACATGTCTGGTGTCAGGAAGCTACTCAACAACAACACAAATCCATTGAAGTTAGGTACATAAACCGTTAGATCTCAGCTCAGAGTTTTAAAGGTTAATCGGTTGTCAGGAAACGTAAGGGTTCTGGGTTCACTGCCCCGGTGGAGTTGTGAATGCACACAAATGAGTAGCCCCATATTAGGACAAAATAGCGGTTATCCAAATAATTTTAGTTATCGATACAAACTATAAATCGCCCTAAAAATTTAACAGGTATTTGATAGCTATTACAACTAGATATGTAATTACTGTATAACTAGAATCCGTTAGTCATACACCCGGCACAGGTGTACACCAGACTAGAGCTGAGAGATGACATTATCTAGGTAAATAGTATGAGGTAATAGTATTAATAGTAATGGAAAAGATTAGGGGTCAAAGATACAGCTCGAGAAAATATGGATGAAAGAAATAAACAAATTTATAAAGTAATTTAGGAACTTATGATCAAGGAGTGAACAAACAGTGAATGCATCTGTGCAATTGTGAATGATTCTCAACCATGTTACTCAATATATCAAACCACTTGTTACGATAATTATGATGATACCAACCAGGTGATTTGAACTTACCTACATGGCTTACTCCAGCAGTCAGTGTTTTCATGGACAGTTGCAAAGGCTTGGTCACCTCTAGCTATCTTCCAACATCATTCGTCGAGGTAATAGGTGAATCATTGTACGTGTTACATGTTCTAACTATATCGGCCTGTAAAGATGCACTACCTCATCAATTGATTTACCATCTTCATCTAGTACCCTGCGTCCAACCCCAGAATCCCTAAACCCAGTAGTCCTGGAATATACGAGAAATGTTTCCAATACTAGCAACCTACGATTATAATTCTCCATTTTTAAGGACTATTAATCACAGCCACAAAGTATAACGGAGCAAACTGCTGCGCAGTATACACGTTCTTAAGTTGGGATGGATATCTCCCCCTACACAGCAAGTGAAACAAGTTGACAAATACCAACCGAGCTTTTTAACTTCATACCGAGATTTGACCAGACACCATTTAGATGAGTCTTATCTATTGTTACGAGGAGTGAAAATAAAAAAAAGTTCTAATTAATATTCAGTATATGTTACAACTAAGAATATACGTATTCAATACAAATCGGATTAGCTCATACGTGTATAAACAGTAATACGTCTAATCACCTCCTAAATCAGTTTAAAAAAAACGTTCATTAGTGTGTAAGCTCAGCTAAATGAATTTAGTTCATTGACTTTGATAATATATACATGGATGAAGATTTAAAATTAGATAATGGTGTAATCTATATAATTTGTTTAAATTCTATGGAAAAAAACAATTTCGCCAATGTATTTGAACATCTACCATTGAATATCCGTAAAGCGGAACACAGTGCAATTTATACAAAACAAAAATCAATTGCATTTCACTTTACCCAAATATAAAAAACATTTTACTTAAAGTAATTTTGAAATAAAGTTCTTTCATGTTTTTTTATTTAAAAATTTCTGATATACAAAGAAAAAAAACCAATTAACCTACAGGTCATGCATCATTAAAACAATCAAGTATATGCATATAAATATGTATATATATATGTACGTGTAAATATGTAAAATATGCGCGTGTCTGCACGAGACATAAGGCATGAGGCAAAAAATAAATCAAAACTTGAATTTTAAAAAAAAACAAAATATGCACAAGGTGAGAAATCATTATTTTTTTTAAAAAAATCGATTACCAATTGTGTCCGAAAAATAAGGGTGCCTAACAAGACGATTATCGATCGTAAAAAACATGTGGTAATTTCGCGAATAGCTTGTTTTTTACATAATATAAGAAAAGAATGATGGATGAAAGCAGAGGAGAAAAAAAACACTATTTGTGACATTTTTGTTCGTCGGTTGTCCTGGAATTTTGATTAGCTAACTAATTATACATATATTTATAAATAATATATACCTGTTACAATATTATCGAAAAGTTCTTCTATAGTGGCACCACAAAACGGGACGCATCCTACGAGAAATTCGTATAACATAATTCCCATTGACCACCAATCCACTGGTTTACCTAGTAGATTTTAAAAAAGTTGGTAAATTGAAATTTGACGAGTAAATATGTGAAGGTAAGATGTATGAACAATTAAAATCTGCATAGATATCTTCAGGAACTATGATATAGTTTAGAGGTTAGATCTCTGAACATGCGAAAAACATTGATTAGCCAGTAAATCATATTACCTATCCAAGCATGTTGTTTGTCGATGACACTAATAGACTGTAAAGAACAGATTATACGAATTTAAATTTGATTAAACCCAAAAGACACATGTCTTACACGGTTTAAATGTTCCTCTTTCAAGTAGTTTAATGCACTGCTACCTCGACTAAATGATTGACAATAAAGTAGTTAGATAGCTGAGCTAATGTGTTGTGAAAATGGTACTATATTTTGATATAGTTTTACTTTTAAAATTTCTTAATTCTACTTCTGTTATTACTAATCCTTTCCTTTTGTAGTCTTCATCAAGGGTGAAAAAAATTCAAGTGTTCCACATTTACTAGATGTCAGACGGAAGTTTCGTACTGAACATACAGATTACTACTAAATCAAAGGTATAACATTTCATTTAGTTATAGTTATTAGACACAACTTGAATGTACTTCATATACTTGTAACTAATTCGATATTTAACAAAGACTTTTAGATTTACTTGAATACGTGCAAGATTAAAACAAATGCAAACTACCACTACTAGTAATTCTAATAAGTAACATAGACTTAAAATGATAACTAACTGTTATAAACGCATGTATGCCGTCGCCAATTGTTATAAACGTAGAGAGAGAGAGAGAGGATGCTGGTTATAACTTTAGGGGTTTCTGGTTATAACAGTCCTTTTACTTCTTACACGTATGTGGGACGTTAATTTATCTTAGACGAATATCTACACTAGATTCCCACCCAGTGTCTATTCTACAGGACTTCAACAGAACTCAGATCAAGAACACAATATTAGCCTGACTATAACGTCAATATATTTCACACCAAAACCCGACACATGGAACAGTCAATAAGTCTCAATAAGTCCATACATAATAAGGATAGGGAAATATATATATAACACATAACACCTGTCATCCCCTCTAATGTCTGACTCATCGAGACAACCAATCATTGACATTCTCGCCCACACATCACCTCCCTCGCGAAGTTCGATCGTATGATTTCACTTTGGGGTCTATTTGAAAAAATTTCGTTTGTTTCCGTTTCCTGAATGACCTTCGTCTAACTTCTGATTCTAGATCATTTTTTCTCATTTCAACTTGTGGTGGTGGTGGTGGAATGTCAAACGTATCACATAATACTTCCATTGGTAATGGTTTGAGTTTAGATGACTCATAAACACATTTTCTATCTCGCAGTTGATTTACATGTCTAATAATTAGTGTATTTTCGACCATCACTTCATATAATACTGTACCACGTCGTTTTTTTATAAACCCAAAAATCCATTTTGGCTTGCCAGGCC